>NW_028289244.1:910125-1061812 GCF_059628265.1 Tinamus guttatus | reverse complement strand
AGCAGCAGCTCGGGCCGCCCCCGCCGCGCCGCCACCGCCGAGTTTCGGTTTCCTGCAAAGGGGAGCGGCGACGGCAGCCCCGCCGCTTCCGGGAATCGGTGCGACCGGGCGGGGGCGCCGCTGCCGGGGGGGGACACAGGGACCCGGGGAGGGGGGCACGGGGCGGCCCGGGATTCCCCCGGCCTGAGTCAGGGGGCAGGAATCCGCCGGGACTTCCATCCAGCGGCGCGCCGGGAAAACCCGCGCGCGCCGGGAAAGCCCCCGGCGGCACCGGGATGCGGCGGGCGAGGGGAAGCAGCCCCCACCGGGAGAAAGCGGCGCCGGGTCGTGCTGTGCAGCCCGCGGGGGGCCTCGTCTGGGCGGCTGCTTTATTTTGTTTTATTTAGCACCATTTGGTGGTGAGCGTTTGGTGCTGTCCCTGCGCAAGGAGTTTTCCTGACTGCTAGCGTCGGGGCGGCTTCCAAGCTCCTAATGAAATAGATTTGCTGGGAAGGGTTTTATGGAGCAAACCCCTGCGGGTACCCTCCATGCGCAGCCAGGGGGTCTCGCCTCCCCAGTTCCCATCCCCGAGGGCCCCAATGCACCCACAGGCTGGGGGAGATCAGAAACAGATGAAGGTGCACACGTTATTCGGACATTCCCGTTTATTTTACCCCGGACACTTCTCTGTAGTCCTTAGGTGTCTGCTATGCTCCCTGCTGTAGGGCACTCGGGAGTTTTAAAATGAGGGGTTTAGAGACAGCTGCTGAGAGCTGCCATAAGAAATATAGCGTCCTGGATGAGTAATTTCTGGTTACTAGGTTCAATTAGAGTAAAAATATAGAAATAATATGCACAGAAGTAATAATTGAAGTACAAGACTATCCTCTTGCGCTAAGGTTGGGGTGTTCCCATCCAGCGGGCTGGCAGGAGCCGTGTTTTTGAACTTCTTTTAGAAACTAGATGGTAACTTAAAACCCCCAGCTGAAATAGTTTGCACTTGAAAAGGGTCAGGGTGGGCTTGGGGTGCTGACTGCAGCAGGATGGTGCTGGCTGCAGTGGCAGTTTTGGGAGAAAAGAGCTGGCATTCCGCCTCTCAGGTAAATCTACCAGCAATTTAAGAGCTTGTGTCTCCAGTGAGAGCTGCCCTGTCCTGCTTGCCAAGCGGCTGAGAAGGGTTTGATTCCCCTGCCATATGCGCCTCTGGCCCCGGCATCTCTGAGTCCTGTGCTGCTGGCCCACGATTTGCTGGAGCCTGGAAAACTGGGGCGCTGATGAGGCCCCTGGGACATTCGTGCCAAGAGGGACGGAATTGCTGTCTTGCAAAAAGGTTCGTGTATTTAATGGCCTTTATGCCCCTAGTATACCGAGGGATGCACGCTTGGTGTGTGAACTGCTTGTTTCCCAGGCAATTCCTTTGTGTTTTGCCAGTGCATCCTTGCTGCTCCCGGGAAACCTCAGCGAGGAGCAGCCCACGTAGCACTTGCTGCTTGCTCCGTAGAAGCTACTTACTCCCAGATCCCACAGCTTTGGCTTGGAAGCACAGCGTTGAGTGGGAAAGGCCAATACATGAGGGGGCTCCACAGGCAGCTACTGCAGCAGTTATCCAGGAAGCACAAACGGAACTTGAACAGCTTCGATAAACCAGAATTCCTATTTGGAAATTATTTGGTTACATTCAAGGAGCAGCGTCAACCTTCCATAGGGAAAATGAGAATGAAGGTGGAAAAAATGACCCTTTTTCTTTTTCCCTTTATCTCCTGTTCTGGGAGCTGCCGAAGGGAGTTTCAGCACGTGCCAACTCAGCGCTGCTCAGAGGCAGGACCCTGTGGAAGCTGCCAGCACAGTGAGGTCTGGGAGCCCGAGTGGACACAGTGGTAATAAAATGATAGAGAAAATAGTGAAAATATGAACAAAGAGCAAAATCTTAGAAGTGGCTGTTCTGTTAGGAGCTTTTTTGGGGGAAGGTTCCTAGTGTCGCTGTTGACATTTTGCTGGTCTCTTTGGAGTCCTGCTCAGGAAACGCCGCCTGCTGCAATTTGCATTGCCTCCCAGTGCCTTTTGGAAGAGTTTTCCCGAGATCCTGGTGTTTCTGCTTCGGAAGGGCAGAATGCCCTCTACTGGGCGCATCCCATGGAGTGATGGTCCAGCCCTGTTTTCCAGCCAGGCATCCCAAGGGATGCAGGGCAGGAGATGCGGGACAGCACCATCCTAGCCGGCAAAGCAACTGCAAACTTCACTTTTCTCTGACTTCCCTGGTATTTCCCAGTAGAGCGGGAACTCCTGCAGAGAGATGGGGTTTGGAGGCTTGGAGCGCTCGGCTGGTGCGCGGGACGCGCTCTCGCTGGTCTCCTGCTGCCCTCTGCTGCAGCAGCGCCGGCTGTGCCGCCGCTCCAGAGGCAGTGGAGACTCCTCCGCGCCGCCCCTTCGGAACAGGCTGCAGGAACAGAGTGGGAAGCACAGCCTGCACCAGTAATTCCTGGAGAAATATTTGTTTTTGCCAGTTAAATTGCACTTTGCTGGTAAGTGCGTGTGCCTGACCCTTGTACGGAACTGCGCTGTCAACGCCGGGCACTGCAGAAATAAGTGTCGGTACCAGCACTCGTGGGGTTTCTCTTGCCACTGTTATTGTGGCCTGTGCTTGAGCAAGCCTCTCTGGTGACACAGGGAATAAAGGCAGCGTGCACCGGTACCCAGGCCAGGAGGTGGCCGGGAAATTTTGGACAAATGAAGCCAAGCGCTGGGGAGCTCCCCGTCTGCAGAGCAGGTTTAGCGCTCACATGCCCCAGCAGTGCCCAGGTGCAGGTTAAATCACCAACCTAGCAGGGCAAAAGCAGAATCACTGTTGAAAGAGGTAAGGAATAACTTGCAAAAGAAGCTATAAAAAGTCAAGGATAATTCATTTCTCTTAAGTCCATCCAGAACAAGAAGCTTTGAGACAGTTTGTAGAGGCAGAACAGCTCAAAGCAGGAGCACTTGGAGGAGAGACCGCATGTCGCTTTTCCGGTGAAACCTTACTCTTCAAGATCTGTTATTGGCCATATTTTGGTTTGTTTATTTTAAGATTATTTAATTATTGAGGCTTTCTTCTTTACTATTAATAAGTAGATCTACCTGCTCCTTGTCTCCCTTGCCCAAGCAGAGCGCTGCCCTTTGCTGGTCCCCTGGGTCAGCCAGAGCCGAGGAGAGCAGGAGCACGGAGGAAGCGAGCGGGATATTGGGAAGAGGAGCAGGGACCAGAGCGGGGACCTGCAGACCTGCCTGGGTGCTCGGTCTGAGACGGAGCCGCCTCATGTGCCTAAGTCAGACCTCCCACCACCTTTATCCGTATGGAAAGGTCAGGGATTTTGTCTGGTCCCTGAAATGCTGGGAATTTCCTCCCGCCTGCCCGGCTTTTTCTTCTTTTTTCTCCTTTTTTTTTTCCCTTGTTTGTTTTAGCCAATTCTAATCAGAATTCATTTTTACTGCTGCTGCTTGGGGTGCTGCTGATTTCAAACCAGGAAGAGCGATACCCACGGCTGCGACCTGGCACTCCTGGGCCGGGAATGTCTGTGTGTATCGGGAGCGACATGTGGGAGAGCCTGCCACAGGACCAGCTTTATCCCGGCTTCCCTGTTTCTGCTCCCATGTTATGAATCCACAGGCTTGTAAAACGCAGAGGAAATGCAAAGGAATGAGGATTTTTCCAATGCATTGGAGCAATAACCACAGCAAAAATTGGCCCATCACCCCTGGGATTTACTTCTGCAGGTGCTCGGAGGCAAGTGTGGGAAGAGCTGGGAGGGGATTTGTGGAAACAGGCAGAGGGGCACCTTTATTCATCTTTTTAAGATAAGTCAAAATACAGAATAAATATTTTCTCTGAAGTACATATGTATGTAAAAGTGCTATAACTTAACCGACGACATAAAAGACGATTGATCTAAACACTCCTATCATGACCATTATTGTTTTAGAAAAGAATGATTCTCCAAGTGGGGTATGGCCACATCCTTACACTGGTAGTCTGCAAATTTACAATGATTCTGATAAAGCTGGAGATGGAGAGAAATCTTGGAATTTTGTGCTTCTCAGGGCTTGTGAGATGTCCGGGGCTGTGGGCACCTGAAGCCAGGGCAGTCCCGTAGACACGAGTGCAGTCTGGGGCTCCTTGCTGTTAAGCAATATATAAGCAGCTAAGTTTATGTAAAACCTAAAAGGGGAAGTATTACGTGACTCGAACTCTGCTGGTTTCAGAGCAATGGCAAAGCCAGCTCTGCACTAGAGAAATTTTGCTATTCTGTCTCTGTTGAGGACTCTGCCGTAGGCGGGGGTTTAATGGGGAGATCTTGCCAGCAGCGCCAGGACCAGTTCCCTGAGCAAAAGCACCAATTTCAGCATCATCATTTGTGTCCTGGCTTGCTGGCCTGTGCAGGGGCTCTTGCTCTTCTGGGCATGTTACTGAGAGCGATACCCAGCCTCATCCCACCGTGGCCTTGCAGCATCAGTAGAAGCTTCTCCTGGAGACTTGGCCCTAAACCCCAAAGTTTAGCGATTTCCAGCACATATTGCTTGAGTCCATGCTGCGCCTTCGCAAAACTCTTCCTCCTCCATAACTGGCCTTGAAAAAGCAGCAAAGGAAGCACAGTCATATTGCACCTCCGAATAGCACACACTAATTTTGGCATGGCTTGTGACCCCCCTGTGCCACACGCTGGTTAAGATAAGGTTGGCAGCAGTTCTGCTCGCTGGCACTCGTCTCCATTCCTGCTGTGACTGTTCTGAGATTAACTGCAGCAAACCTAACCTTAACCTTTCCGTGTGAAACTGAGGCATTTCTTGACTAGTTAGATCTTGCATAATGCTTTTTTTTTGCTTTATCAAGCGTTTAAAGCTTCCTCTGAAAATGCACGTGACGCTTTGCCAGTGGTAGTTTTGGTCATTATGTTGCCGAAGTGACCGACTGCAGAGCTGCTGGGGATGTGTCCTCCTGGAGCCAACGCACAGAGTGCCCCTTAGCACAAATGTACATGTTACTGCCCACTTAAATATACAGCAGTCCTGGAAACTAATGGCTTGGTGCTCTTGCGATTTTTGAGGATTTTCGGATGAACGTTGTCAGTTTTTCTATGAAAATTTTGGGATTCTTCCTTTCTGTATCACATTCCTCCTGAAAAATTAATCAAGAAAATTAGAGTGTTTAATACTTAACAATTACGTAGAGGTTTTTTTTTTTTTAAATCTTGTTATTGTCTTATAAGTGTTTCTCAAAACATAAATGAATCCTTGTTTTAGAGATGGGTCAGACTAAAGGCTAGGGAAGGGTGGAAGTGTGAGGTAATAGCAGGATTTCTTCTTTTACCAAAGAGAACTGATTCCCTTTTGCATAGAAGTAAGGCATCAGCTGTGAGTTGTGGACCACATTTTATCAAATTGCCCTGTTGCATGATCCCTGGGGAAAGCCAACACAGAAACAAATTCCTACCTCTTTTCCAGGGTGCAGCGTAAGCGATTGCTTCAGTCTTTCAAATTTTTGGAAAAAAGCACCATATTTTTTCATATCTAGATTCTTTTTCAGCAGTTCTGTTCCTTCAAAGATTTTGTTCATGCAGTTTACAGTCTGAAATGGAAGAAACAGCAAAACTGAAATTAGACAATGCTGTAACTGGGTGCTGCAGCTGGTTCACTGAAAAAAGATTATCGTGATTTCCATTCGATAAGCCCCTGTTTGGGGCTCATCTTTGCAAACAACTGAGGTGACTGGGCTTCGTTTACACTCACTGGCAGGGGCTTGTTGCTCCTTGCACAAGTTCTGCAGTGCCCAGGTGAGCCTTGTCATCACCTCCAGGGTTAGCCCTGGCTCCCTGGGGTCTGTTTGAAGGCTGCTTTGGGTCATTTGCTTGCAGCAGCTGCAGATAGCCCTGGTCTAGGGCTCCAGCTTACATGGGGCTGCATTGCTGCAGCTGCTGTAACTGGAATTTGTCCCAAGACCTTGTGAGTGCAGGTGAGACTAGGTAAAAGGGGAGGCACTTGCTAATGTGGGAGTGTTTTAAAAGAGGGCAGCTAAGGACAGGAATTCTCCTGATGCAGGGGAAGCTGCATCAGGAGAGAAGAGGTTGGAGAGGAGTGTAATGGGAGAGGAAGGGGAGGAAAATGAAGCCAACGAACTGCTTAGCAAAGGGAATTATCCCACTCATCCCTAGGGAAGCAAAGCCTTGGATTGTCCTGGCCAGCACACAAGCAGCAGCTTTGGCTGGAGAGATGCCTGCATGTTACACCCAGATTTCCAGGTAATGTATCGCAGAGCAAAACCTCACGAGCAGAGTCCCCAGCAAGAGCAAGAGGCTTTAGAAAAGCCAACATGCAACTAGATAGCCTTTACGCAGGGAGTTTTTGCAGGTCTTTCAAGCTGACAGGGAGCGTGGGAGATTTCCTGGGGATGCAGAAGAGGATGGCAAAGGAAGCAAGAGGAGTCCAAGCTCTCCTTTAAGACAGGAGCTGTTCCCAGATCTGGAGTCATTAATGTCTTGTTCTCAGGCCACAGAGACTTCGAAACTGCATAAATTGGACAAAATGTTGTGATGCTGCTAACCCTATTACTAATGCTAGCAGTGTCAGAACACACTGCTAAGCACAGACTAAACATTCTGGGGTGAGAAAAATGTCTTTGTGTGCATGGAGCACAGATGGGTGAGCAGAAAATGTCCCTTCCCTTTCCCCTCCGCTCCTGTCTCCCTTTGCAGGGTCGAGTCACATCATCCTGGGGGAATGTGGAGGCCCAGGAGGGGTATCAAAGCAGAAACTGGGATTAACCACTGTCCTTGGCTACCTCCATCTCACAGCACTTCTTTGACTTGCATCTGAACATTTTGAATAACACAGTAGTTATCTTTTTAGATCTGCCTTTAAATAGTACTTGTTTGTGTAGAAATTACATTGAAAGTACAAAGCTTTTGTCTTAAACACAAATTGAGTACTCTGGGAAGAAGGCAATTTCAAGATGATGCCTTAGTTTCAGGTGACTAAACTTACAAGAAAGTTAGCATTATTTAAAAAAAGAAAAAAAGTTTTACTTACATCTGTATGAAGTGGAGTTTCAATCCTCCAATTCTGAAAAATAATACAGTAATTAAGACCTTCAGGCAACCTCTTAACCACAGCAAGAAAAGGATGCTGCATTAATGGATTATTCAACTTCTATTAGAAGTTAGATACCCAGCGACCAAGGTGATTGCATTTATGGGGATGAAGCTAAGAGCAGCCTTGTGGGGACTCACCTGCGTGCCCTCCGCCACCGCGCTCTGGACGTGCCCCAGCAGCGCCAGCAGTTCGGCCACGGTGCTGAGCTGGGGAGCAGCCCAGGCGCTCGTGGCCAGCAAGACAAACCAGAGCTGTGTCTTCATCGCCCTCGTGTCTCGGAGATCTGTGAGTGCTCCGGTGCTAATCCCCTACAATTTATTATCTCACTAGAAGGAAATGATCAATTGGGGGTGATTTATGAATCTGATAAAAAATAAAAAAGCCATTTGGTGAGACTTTCTGGAAGAGACAGTTTCCAGTAAATTTTGTGTTTAATCTTCGGGCATCCTCCTTACCCAATCAGCATTTCTGCAGAAGGAGGTAGCAGAGATGCGAGGAGGTGGCGTTTTCATTTGAGAGGCTGTGCGGTGTCTAGCGAGATGAGCCATGGCTGCGTGTGCATGCGCTTCTCCAGAAAGCAATCCCTGATAAGAACCTCCTGTCACACGGCGGGGAAAGAGCCTCGGGAGGAGGGAGGGGAAAAATAAAACAGATCCTGCAGGGGGGGGAAAAATGTGGACTATTGCCTAGGAAGAAAAGCAGCAGCGTTTATGCAATAGCCTGGCTGGATCGGCTCACGCCGTGTGTCCAGCAGGGAACTGCCGGGGGTCCTGGGTAAGGTGTCCCCGCTGCAGCAGGTGGCACCAGCGGCTTGGGTGGGTGACTCCTCAATCCTGGGAGTGTCCTTGTCCTTCCCTCCGTTCTGGGAGTGTTTTCCCTTCTTCCTGTGGCAGTTGGTACCTGGGGGTCCCTGGGCGCAACTAAGGTTGGCAGCTGCTCTGTTGCTTGTCTGTGGCTCTGTGGCTATTGCGCAGTGTGGTGCTGCCCACCTTGCTCTATCCAGCTGCTCCTCTCCATTTATTTTCCAAACTGGGTGCGTGACGCTGGTAACTGAGGGGTTTTAACAGTATTTTTCGATCCCCATTGCTTCCTGGCACTGTCAGGAGGTGTTTTATAGGCAATCTGCCTCCCAGAAGTGGGTGCTTGCTTTGGGGTGACCTGGTGGCCACAGTCCACTTGTATCCAGGTTGTCCTTGCATGGAGGAAGCCAACTCGCTGCAGGGCTCGAGGACCAGCCAGGACGTTCTCCTTTTCCATAGTCCCTCTTTGCTCTTTTGGTTATGTTTAAGCAAGGCCGGGCTGTTGCAGTGGCTGGCAAGCCATGCCAGCTGGCTCCAGCTCCCAGGCCTGCTGTTCCCAAGGATGCTCAAGCCCAGCATCCCTAGAGATGCCCAGATCCAGCTCAGCTTCACTGGCCCGCACCACTCATCCTGCTGCCACTCACACCATCACCAGCAGCTTCTGTCCTTTCCTTTTCCTTCTATTCCCACCTGCATATGAGGTTTCATTTGCTTCTACAGTGTCATAGCACCATCCTAGGACCTTATATTAGCTGGTGCTTTTTTATTATTTTTTCACTATTATTTTTTGACTTGGCAAATTTTGTTATTCAATGAGGAATTCCCAAGAACTCCTTGCTTTGCAGTTCCCTGGAGGCATAGATAAGCATTTTGTTGCAAATGCCAAGCATGCGCTGATCTTTCATCAGGAATCTGGCTAGCTCGCCCAAAAACACAAGGTTTGTTCTTTACCTTTGCACAATCATTAACTCTTTGTTAATTACTCTCAATCAGCTTTGGTAATGAATTTTTTTTCTTCTGCTTCAGAAAGCTTTAAACTGTCCGAGTGTTGGTTTTTAAGATTTTTTTTAAATTGTGCTTGTGCAATTTAGAATCCCATCTTCCAGCTTCATATTCCTGGTTGCTCTGGGAGGTTTCTTTGATCTGTGAAGGCCCCGTGGGGAAGGTGTAAGCACAAGACAGGGCAGTGCTGGCAAGCAGAGGAACCCCCCAGGGATGCCCCACAGCTAATCCGTCTCTGTAGCTAGTCAGGTTTGGAAGAATGGACAGAATGAAGGCACTGCAAGTGCTATAACGAACCTCACGGTGGCTCAGGTCCCACCATCAGCGCGTGGCCCTTGCTGCTTGGCATCAAACACCAGATTGAGCCACTGGGTCGAGCAGCCCTCGCTGCGGCGCTCGGCACTGCCGATGGGGACCCAAAACGCTGCGCGGGAGCCAAGAGCGGCTGCCACCTCCGCGTCCTGCTGCTGCAGCTCTTTGCAGGAGCTGCTTCTGCTCCTTCATCTAGATAAGCGCGAAGCGGTGATGCTCAGATAAGGGCTATTTGCTGGCACGCTGCGCTGGTGCAGCATGGAGCCCCTGGTGTAGCTCTGCCTCTTCGGCTGGCCAGGTCCAGAAAATGGAAACTTTGGAAAATCAGGAAATAGCCTGCGACAGCTTTCCTGGGAGGATTTTCCCCTGGTGATGGCAACATCTGCTGGAAACCGCTGGCGTTCCTGTGCTTGGCCAGGGAATCATTTGGGGGAGCTTTTCAGAGCAGAGGTGAAGCTCTGAGGTGTGTTGGGATCCTCTGCTGCTCCCCTCCGTGTCCAGGGGAAAATCAGGGGGGAAAGGGGCCTTGCAGAGCCACCCGCTGCTCCTGCAGCAGCCACATGCGCCGGGTGCTGCGCGGAGCCGTGGGCGGGACACAGTGACATGTGTGACACTGCAGATCCAGTTCCTGCCTCCTCTGCAAGGGCAGTGGAGGTGAAGGTGGATCAGGCGCTTGGGAACTTGTCTTCCTTTTATAAGTCCTCCTTAATAAACGGAGCACCTTTTGGCTCATGTAATCATGTACATGGAGATCGCATTTCACCACATAGCTTCGGTAGTAAATACTGCAACATCCCTTAAAGATAAGGAATTCCTAAGAAACATTTAAGTTGTTATACCATCTTACTGAAG
Organism: Tinamus guttatus; assembly: GCF_059628265.1. NCBI lineage: Eukaryota > Metazoa > Chordata > Aves > Tinamiformes > Tinamidae > Tinamus > Tinamus guttatus. Next base: position 1,051,748 of record NW_028289244.1, on the reverse strand, counting down.
CTGCTGCTCTGGCCAGTGGAGCATGGTCCTGTAGGGATGTCGGCAGCAGCCGCATGTTTGGTCACAGAAAAAAATACAACCTTGATTTGAAGGAAACCTTCCTGCCTGGTGGTCGTGCTCCTGCTCCAGGGCAGAAATGCCATTCAGGACCAGGGAAGGTCTCTCTCCCATCCTGAGAGCTGCTTAATTCTCACAGAAGTGTTTCCATGTGGCCAAGAAAATTTGCAGAAATTGGTTATACCTTCCTTACAAAATAAATATGCTAGGAATGAATTGAAATGCATTCTGTAATGGGTCATGCTTAAAAATTCTGTGTTTAAAAGCTGAAACTGAGTTATCTCTTATCCTGGCAAGTTTTATAGCAGGCACCTTGGATTCTCTGCTTAGGAGGTGGTGGAGCTTGAAGGTCCTGACTTTGGAAGATACAGAATGAAGTGCTGGGAAGCATCCCGATGCTGTGCTACTAGCAGCTGTGGTGGCCTGGGATGCTGCGGGCTGCCCAGCTGCTCTCTCTGGTGTCAGCCCTAAGCCAGGAAAGTTGAGAAAGAGTGATCTTGACCTAAGAAAGTTGAGAAATGTTGAAGAGTGATCTTGACCTAAGTAACATGAAGCAAAATGCTTTCTTAAGAAATGGGCTATTTGGAGAAATGTTGTTTATACTTCATTAATGTTCTGTGGGAGTGACCATTTTCTGGAAACAATGTATGAAATATCTGAGCAGCTTTTCAGGGGAGTCAAAGGTTCAACTCCAACCAACCAACCTGGCGATCAGAGCCTGCACGGCATGGGGCTCCGGGCAGCTCGGAGCCGCTCTGCAGGTATGTTGGGAACAACCTGCCAGCTTTTCCAGGGTTATTTCAAACCCTAAACGTAAGCCTTTCACCACCATGGGAGAGTAAAGCACCCGGCATGCAGGGATGAGCTCAAGCTTTGGCTCATGGTGCTCCCGTTGCTGCCGCCAGCACAGAGGCTCGGCAACACGAAGCGCCTGCCGTTCCCGGCCTCCTTGGGAGCTCAGGCAGCAGCGTCAGGCTCTGCTCTTTAGTATCTTCTGCTCTTTTAATATTTTCTCTTGCAACTTTAAGGTTTCTCATTGTTTCTAAAACCCTTTAACTTGTCCTGTTGAAAGATGAAATTGGTTGGAGACTGCAAACCTGTAACTGTATAGTCCTTTCAGCTCAAATTGTTCAGAATATTTGTCTCTGATTTTTTGTTCTTTCTCTGTATTTTACTGTTAAAGTGCCTTTTCTCTGCTGCAGAGCAGGCTTCCTGGCTCACTGCACCTCTGCGGATACACTGTCATTTCCACAAGCACTGAAGGAATGGTCCTGAGTTGAATCACAGGGGCACTGTTCGGAGAAATACTGAATTTTGAAACAGCTTAACATTTAAAGGTATTTCCCACAGTTGCTAAATCTCCTGCAGCGACTAAGGTATCGCCCCTGGGCTGTGTGGCTGGTCAGTATTCTTGCATTTCCTCTCTGCTGCTGTATTTATTGCTTCCAGCTATGGTTTGTAATTTCACAGTCTGGCGGATTAAGGACTTTTACACAACTGAAAACAGTGTCTGGTTTCCTCTTAACTCCCCTCAGCCACCAAGGCAGGAACCGCTCTGCTAAGGCAGCAGGACTTTGAAAGTCACCCTTGGCTCTCGGTCACCCTTTTGCTTCTGTCTTGTCATCTGGGGGGAATCCGTTACAATTCTCCGATTGTACCTACCTGCTGCAGTCAGTTTCTTGAACATAGTTTTGCTAAATTACTTATGCAAGTGTTTTACTTGATAGATGAGTTTCTACAGCTTCCCCAGAACATCAAAAGCGGCTACGTTTGACTTAAAACCTGCATCATGCCCAGATTACGCAGTTCCTCAAACCACTTCATGCCTCAAAAGCAGGTAAGTGAATTCACACCCACACAGAAACCCTTGGTGTTTGATTTTGAAAACATCATTTCATTAGAAAGAGTATCATCTTTCTCACACACTTCAGATTTTAGAAGAATGTAGTATCTTTATTTATAAAAAAACAGATTACAAATAAATTTTTCACTTTATAAAAAAAATCTTAATAATGGGAAAAAAAAAACAAATGAAGCCCAGATTAGACATTGTTTACTATTGTTTTTGTTTATATTGTCACAATTCCGATTGCTATATTTATATTGTAATAACCCCCAAAAGGCATAAACAGGGGCCTGTACACAAAAATACAATAGAATTAATATTTTTAAATACTTTTAAAATTCTATTTTCATTCACAATCACTTTGAAAATTACAACTCCATAAAATATAAAAGCTCTCTTTAAATTAAATAAATACATAAATACCCGCAGTAAGAAAGAGCTATAAATACTTGATAATATAGATACAACATTCCTGTTAAGGCTGTGCTGTCTCTGAGGAGTTTCCCAGGAGCTTTGCAGTACTCGATCAGATGGGCTCTAGTGTTGTCTACGTGTCCAAGCAGCGGTGTTGCTAGTGTCCGTGCACAGCTTTCAAGCACACTGATTCTTTTCATTCAGCTTTTCAAAGAATTTTTTATAAAATTTCAGGGCAGACGAAAGTGAAACTTCTCTCATTGGACAGGAGCTTTCTGTCTCACGTTCCTAGAATAATAACAACAGAGAATGGTAATAATACAGATAAAAATAAGAGCATGTTGTTTTTGAGTATTCATTGTTGTTCAAAGCAATATTTTAGTAAGAAAGAACCTCATGACTGAACTGAGAGAAGCAGATTCTGAAGATCAGGAATATTTACTGCTGACTCATAAAATAAATTTCCTTAATAAAATATACTTAAGGTCATTTTCTATTTATGTTTTGGCCAATGACCAGGATTTGTCTGAGTGATGCACTTGGAATATGGATGGAAGTCATAGTTTTCTATGAGCTTCAGGTTAGGATTTTCTATTAAAGCATTATTTACTGGCAGCCATAATGCTCAACACCACGAAAATAACCAAGTACAAAAGTATTATCAAGACTTTGACTTGAGTGGACCAGGATGCTCACAGCTGTTCCATTTCATATGTTTTGAAGACATATGAGCCATACTGGTCACAGTAATTTCAACTTTTTGCCTGTCTAATCACTATCAATAATGCACAAAAAACTTACTGTATGTTTTTTGTTTAAATTTCTTATTATGTGGGCCATGTTGTTCTCCATCAGAGAGATGTATTTTGTCATTTGCTCATTCTTAAATTCTTTTGTTGACTTCAGCTGCTCCATGGTATTACGAAGGTGATGATGAACACAGCTGCACTAAAAAAAAAAAAAAAAAAAAAAAAAAAACAAGAAAATTATTTTTTGTCAAATGAGGTAAATCTCCCACCAAATTCACCAACTGTAGGCATAGCAGAAACAGAAATGACCTACTGTCTATTTATCTATTTTTATAGAATTAGGGAAAGGGGTACTTTCTCTTTTTTCTGGGATTCTTTTAGTTTAAAAATCCACAGGAGGAGAGAAACGAACATGTAAAATTAAAAGTCCTTAAAAAGGACATATAAATCAACAATAGAAAAAGAGTTGCAAAGAGGAGTTGAATCTGTTGGTGTTGCAGTTTCATACATCGGAATGAGTAGCCCGGGAAGATTAGATCTGCTAATCACCTTTCGTTATGTTGACTTCTAATTTTACTAACTTAGCTAACATCTTCATGTGGAAGGACAGAAGCACCATACTCTTCGGCCTACAAAATGCTGCTTTTCAGCCTTTTTGAAAGCTCAAACTCCTAGCAATTTTCCCCTGCGAATAAGATCTCCTGACAAGAGGCTGCTTTTTCTTAGTTATTTTTCATGAGACCCTTTCTTGCAGCTCACAGAGCCTGAGGAATCTGCAGACCACAGGTTGAAACCCACCAATCTACAGGATTCGGTGTGACAACTTCTCCTGCCTGCATGCAGCTTCAGTGACAAACTCAGCTGCGTTTTACAGTTTGTCCAGGTCAGAGTGTACAGTCTGCAGACGTAACCTTAATTGTATTCATCTGTTTACTGAGAGACAAGGACCTTTCCTCATTGCAAGTATTAGCTGTACCCTGTGACTTACGATTTAATGAGAACAAGTCACATGTAGGATCTCTGTGGTAGTCATACAGTAAGGATGCAAACAGTCTCAGCATTAAGTTCTCTATAAAAACTTATCGACTTCCATGGGATTAAAACTAAGTCTCAAGGACCCTGACCGCAAAATTTGTTATTTGTTTTCATGCACACGAGGAATTTCACTGAATTTAACAGAACAATCCATGCACCTACAGATAAGCGTGTGCATTCAGTTTTGGTGAGAATGAGTCTTATTCAATAACCTAACTCTCACAATGTGTTACAAAACAGCATCATTTTTCAAACGATAAACAAAAGCAGTAGTAAAGAACCTGTAAAAATCTTACCTCAAATCTGCCTTTTGGTACTTGCAGAAAGATCTAAAATTGAAAAAGCAAGATAGTGTTAGAAGAGACTTCTAAGTGACGGCCACATTGTTAAGCATCTCTAACTACCTATCGTCTGTATCGGCTTTTCTATTTCTGAACTTCCTTTGGGGAAACAATTGCAGCGCCAGCTTCAGCACAGAGGTTATCACGCAGTGCCTTCAGCACCTCAGACTCAGCAAGCAGAAAACAGGAGACGTAAACTCGAGCTGAAACTAGCACACACTCGGCTTTATTCTGCCATCGAAAGACCTGGAGAAAAATGAAGGGAAAAGATGGTGACCCACCTCATTGTTTCCTAGCTTCACTAAGTTCTTGAAGTTATCTTCGAATTCTTCTATCGCATTATTGCCCATGGAGAGAGATAGACAGCAACTCAACGAGAAGAAATAGAGAAGCAGCATTTTCACTTCCAGGAAAGCTACGTTTCATTTGTGCCTTTTGAACACCAAAGCTGCCTGTATATATACTCATGTACACCTTGAATATTAAATTGAAGGGAAAGTTTTCTCATGTAGGAAAAGTACTAGGCACAGTACTAATTATTATAGGCATTGTGGGATGCCTCAATGGGGACAGGTTGGGGGTTTCCTTCCCTCTGACATCAAATAAGGGGAAAATACCTTTGTAGATAAGAGATGTCATTTTCTTGCACGATATCAAAACGTCTTCACAGGAAATGGGAGTATTCCTCGTATAAAAAAAATACGTTCATGTGGTACTATTCTTATTTCTGCTTCATCTAAACAGATGGATGGAGATCTGCAAACCTAAGACATCACATCTTATATTACACTCAATATGTAATAAATAGGATTTGCTAAATAGGATTTTTTAAGATAAACTACAATTTCAGTTTTGGTAAGGAGGCATTCTCACTCAAAGGAGTAAGGGCAAATTTTTAAACATATACAGATCTTAGCACCATGCATGTGACTTGTGCAGCATTCCTCTTCTCCCCTCCTTGTTCTGTGAAATTCAACACAATGCACAGCTAGGAAAAGCATGGGTATAACTAGCAACAGCTAAATAGCAAATGCTCTGCAGACATAAGTGTAGAAATTGGCAGTTCTGGCATCAAGTAAAAGCTTTATTCGAACTTGCAAAAGTCCTTCAATATTAGTGGAAAGATTGCATGTACTGAAGCATGTAAAAAAAAAAAAAAAAAAAAAGGTTTAAAACACTTTCAAACGCCTTCCACGCTTTTGTCACAGGGTAAGAGGGTAAGAGTCATTCACAAAAAGGTTACAACTTTCCAGAAAAAATGAGAGAAATCACTGAACACGAGAAGAGTCATCTTGGTTTTCCATAGTACAGAAGCACCCCAAGGGAGATGGGCCTGGCACTATACTCATTTCTTGATAACTAAATTTCTGAACAGATCTGATTTGGTTTTTTTGAAAACATTGTTAAAACATTTCAAACTTTATAAATTTTTGATACCCAAATACCAAATCGCTGAAATACATTTCAGTAAGAGAAATGTAAATAGAGATTAAAAAGAAAAAAAAAAACTTGAAATAAGTTTTTGATTCTTTCTGAATCAAAGGAACCGAAATCAAATCTGAACTGAAAGGGATTTGATAAAGCCTTCAATGCTAGGCTCAAAGGACATCCTCGCTTAAGAGCACATCGAAAGATGCTCTTGAGGCCCCTTGGCTGAAAATATTTAGATACTGGAAGAGCATGAGGGGCATGATGAAACATGGTCACAATCTTCTCTAGAAATCAGCATTTGACCACAGTTAGAGACAGGATGCGGGGTGAAATGGGCTTCTGTGACCATTCTTGCACAAAGGGAGAGGGACAAGAAGCACCTACGACAAACCAGGCACGTCTTAGGAAAAGTTTGCCCCAGCCACAATGTGGATATAAAGCACACATTTTTTTATATTTCACAAATAGTCATTGTTTTATGAGAAGCAGTTAACACGGGAATTGGCAAGTTTATCATATCACATACTATTAGAATATACTTTGTTATATTTAACAAAAACTAGAGAAGCAAATGTTTGTTCTTCCTATACAGGCAAATAGCCTAATTTTATTTACTATCACCAGCATCTGAATTATAGTATCACAAGAACATCCCAGCTGGCTTTGAACCACTGAAAAAGTTTGCTCAAAACGGATCACACTCCAAGACATATACTACCCCTGTAGGGTTTGTAAGAGAGGCAAAATGTACATTATTTTTAATAAAGCTAAAATTGATTTCTGTCCTTCATTCATGGATAGAAGCATGGCAGTTCCTTGCGTCATGGTATCGATGAGTCTCGTGGAATAATCTGAATAAAAAATTAGTTGTGACATTAGGGGAGGTACGTGGGAGTAGGGTGGAAAAAATGTATGAAGGTATCTATGGAATAACAGCCTCCCAGTAAAATGCCATTCAGTCAGCTGTGGCAGAAAACTAGATCAGTGTATAAGGTTCAGTTGTCCAGATTTCCAGATTACTTGGCGCAAATACGTTGTTGGATTTCCCATCCATACTTAACCCATGCTTATTTACCATTGATGTGGTAGACTGCAAGAAATGAGAAGGAAGACAAAATGATTTGGCTGGGTCAGTTGGTCTTCGGGAAGAATGAGTCTTGCTGGGGTAGTTATGCATCTGCCACACTCCTCCAGGCCTGACTCAGATCTGAACTGAATTTTCAAATCAGGAGGACAATAAAAATCCACATCCTGCAATTCCCAATGAGGTGATGCATTAAATTATACATAAAAATCAACCCAGACTAGTGAAAGCTGCTCTTGTTTTATGTTGGCCTTCAGAAGAAGTTTGGAAGGAGAGCTGTGTTAAAGACAGAAGTATTTAGTAGCCCATATATAGGTTGCCATGGATTGATAATGCTAGGCTGACTGGATATCCTTGATAAGATAGTTGATCCTCTAAGGGGAATACGTAGTATGTTCCAGATATCTGGCTTTTAGTGAAATAGTGTATCAAATGCTAAATCATTCATTAAACTGGAGATGTACAGCTCTTAAGGTAGGTAAGTAGTTTCCTGGGATACGGCAAGAATAGGGTTGAAAAGGAAAGTTGGACTTCAATCGATATCTGATGAATGTCCTCAAAATTCAAGATCCTAGGTAAAATTTAAAAATATATATATAAAATGTGTAAATACATTTAAAAATAATTTTATAAATAAAAAACATAGATTCAAATGGGGAATAGCCCAGCCATGAGATGTTCTGGCTGGAAATTAAAAGAAAGTTTGTTTTCTACTTAATGTTCCAATTTGTTTTAAAAGAGGGCTTGATAGTTCACTTGAAACAGTGAATCACGTGTTCCCTTCTGCCCCTTGGCCTCTTACTTTCATTCTTTTATAGATTTAAATATTCTGAAAGGTTGGTTTCTATGCCGAGAGTTCATCAAAGGAGATAAATCACAGATAAATAAATCATTCCCACAAAACAATCCCACGGTAGCTCAAAATCTGATATAGTGGTTTCTTACTGATTTTGATGGGAAAATACTGCATGTGAAACAGAAAACTCTTGTGAGAAACAATACTAACAACTAAGTCTGCTACTGAACAAATTTTGGAAAATATTCTAAAGACCAAACTATGGTTCAGCATCTGGATATGGTTGAGTATTATCCAAAAGCAAGGTGGAAGAGTGTGACCATGGAGGAAGCAGCAATAACAGAGGCTGATGGTATCATACTACTGAATAGCCAAACCATGAGATAGTTCACAGACAAAAGAATGCAGAAATCAAGTATAATCTATGTAGAGGAGCTGAATCTGCTTCGGAAAGATGGGTGGGATTTTATCATTGCCTTCATCAGTATTCATAGAGCTCATCTTGCCAGTAAGTGCCAGTGAAGTGAGGACTAAACTCTTCTTGTCTCAAGATCTGTAATGACTGTAGTTGGTGTTTTGGCAGTTTTTTTCATAATAAAAAAATAGCATTGCCACCAAACTACAATCATATAAAAAGCCTGAATTGTTCGCCACAAAACCACCTGCTGGGTGCCAGCTCATGATAAGGTCTAAGCTAACTTTATCTGTCATTTATGTTAGTCATTCTCATTGTAGATGATGGTGAGACTGAGTGCGAAAGGGCTTTTCTCCAAAGTTTGCCCCTGTCATCTAACCATGAACGTAACCTGATACAAGGCTTGCCGCTTTGTTCCCCTTTATACAGGAAGCGCAGCAAGCACTAAAATAAGCTGGGAAACTATTAATCAAACTCAAAGCTGGCCGAAAGCCTAGATAAATGAGACCTCTTGGGTTGGCAGCAGGCCAGGTTTGCCTCTCAGTGAGATGGAGATGGCCTAGGGCTGTGAGGAAGAGGTTCCCGTGCGGTGGCCGCGGCTGCAGGCACAGCCAGTCCTGCGTAGGGACTACCTCGTCCTCCGCAGTAGGACAAGGAAGCTATTGAGGAAGAAGGAAGCGCCTGTGCTCTGCCTTTCTGCCCTGGTTGGACCTTTTTTTTCACTGAAAGATGAGCAGAGGTTATTGAGAGACGGGGAATAGCTGCTTCTTGCACTGGATGTGGGAGAAAGTTGGTACATGGGGTAGGAGAACATGTAGAAGCCTGTGGGGACAAGGAAGCAACAAGCTGAAGCAGTGTAAGAGTCCCCTTTTCCCATCCTGAAACTTCCTCTATACCCCCAAACTGCTCCAAAATTTCCCAGATATCCCTCAAAACTGCAATACTCCTTTTCTGTCCCTTTGTGCCTGTGCATGTTCACATTATCCCTGATTAAATAGTACTTTAGGGCACTAACTGTGCCATAGGCAGAGTCTATGTGCTCTAAATCTGATAACACAGCTCTGGACATATTGTATTATCCATATGATCTCCATAGGTGTCTCCTTCACGCTCTTTAGACTTGTGGCCATTATTATCATTATTGGTGATATAAAATTGCAAGAGCTTCACTTTCTCATAGAAATAACGACCATAGCAAAAATGCAGATTTTGCTCACAATCTCAGAATTTCCAAAGCGCAGAGGTTGGTTCAAATTCTTTGCCAGGACAGACTGGTATGTTGAAGGCATACAACCAATTCTCCCAAGATCATTAATGTCAGAAAATGGACACGGTTAAGAACTCGCGTTTGCATAGGTACCCCGGAAAGCAGAGACAATGGTAGAGAAGACAACCAGCAGTGGTCAATGTTTTTTTGTATTGTAGGGGAAGTGGTTATCTTCTCTTTCCCTGTTTACATCAGGGTAAGAAAGAAACATTTTTAAGTGATTTGAACTACATCCTCATTCTAGTGAACCCTCACAGTAAGAGAAGCTCTGCCAATACAGCTTCTGACATTACATTATCCAGTAATGGATACGCACACAATCCATTTTTTTTTCCTATTTAACTGCTCTGTTGCACCACTCTTTTGCTGTTGAGAGCAGGACCTCTGCTATACCTGGGTTACCTGCCACAAGACATGCACCCTTGCTGTGGACAGCGGTTCATTTTTTTTCTTTGGTTTCCTCTTGTTTTTCTGAGAAACACAATTCAGGCCATTAGCACTATGGCGAGGAAAAAGTATAAACCAGGTCGATTTAGTGGCAAGGGCCTGAGGGGAACCTCAACTAGATTATTTATCGAGCTCCCTTTGGATAAATACAGAAGGAATTCGGTGTGGAGCAATATCTATTTGTGCTATAATTTAGTGGATAAAAGGAGGTGTGCTCTCTTCATATTTCATTCCAGATTATATAAATTGCTAAAAAATCACTCACACAGTTTCCTGTTGACCAACGGAAATCCTTTTGCTGAAAAAAAGGTGTTTCAACAGATTTTCACTTTGCACGAGACAAATACTGACCCACAAGAAAGGTTTTCAAATGCTAGCAGATAAGAAACGGGATTGCCAGTGGAGGTGATACAACTTCTTTGCAAGCATCTTATATTCCATTTCCAGCAACAGCAAGGATCGTGTTTATTTATTTGTTTGTTTGCTTGTTTGTTTTTTAGAATCCTGTCTGGTGTAAAATGTGAAAAAATGGGGGTTGTCTCCCCTCGTCCCCAGTGAGGCCTGCGCGTTACCCTCGGCCCCGCGAGACCAGATGAGCGCGGGGCGCGGGCAGGACGCGGAGACGACGAGACCGGGTTTTTATTTTAAAAAAACCGTCGTTTTGGCGCTTGATGCCTCCCGCGGGCCCTCGGCACGGGGCGGAGCCGCCGCCTGGCACGGCCGGGGCGGAGCGGAGGCCGCGGGGGCCGCCGGGCGCGCGGGCTGAGGTGAGGGCGGCGGCGGGCGGCGCGGGGGCCGCGGGCGGGCTCGGGGCCGGGGAGCGGCGCGGGGGCCGCGGCGGGGCTCGCGGGCCGCCGGCCCTTGGAAAAACGCGCCCACGGCCGCCGCGGCGCGGGCCTCTTGGGGGAAAGCCCCGCTCGCCGCCCGCGGGGTTTCTCCAGGAAATGCCCTGCCGCCTCCGAGCGGCGCAGCGGCGCTGGCCCGGTTCGGCTCGGCCCGCAGCGCTTCGGCTCGGCCTGGGGCGGCCGGGCCGGGCGCACTGGGAGAGAGCGGCGCTGTCCCTGGGGTGGGAGAGTCTAGGGGGAAAGCGGGAGGAATCCGAGGGGAAAAGAGGAGAATCCGAAGGGATTTCGGAGCGGTGCCTCCCGAGAGGCCGCGCAGCGGCCCTTACTCCCGCCCCGGGCTGCTGGTCTGGAGACGAAGTCGTCCCAGGGCTGCACGGCCTGTGGGGCCTGTGTGGGTAACAGGGACCTGGATGGGAAGGACAGGAGAGCGGGATGATGTGAGCACCAACGTCCTGCTCTCGTGGACATACACACTGACACCTTTTGCCTAAATTCCCCCTGCGAGCCCACCTTTGTGCATCGCTTTATTATGTGCTCACGTACTTCTGTTAAACCTATGTGTTTTTTAAATCAGCATGTTACGTATCCATAAATAACAGCATTCCTTGCACATCAGGATAGGAACCGCTTTTAGGAGCTACCACGACGCTGCAAGGGCAGCAGCAGAGCAGCCCCGGAGCAGATGTGCAGGTCCATGGATGTGCAGGTCTCCTGACAGAAACTTCCCGACTCCTCCAGGGATGGGAGCACTCTAAAAGCATGTGCATAGTGTTCGTTAAGTGTTGGTAGGTGTAAATAAATCTCATATATATATATATATATTTGCCATAAATATATCTATTTATCTCATAAATATATATTTGCCATTGTTTAAGTTCAGTGATAAATACAGTGGCAGGTCTGTTAGCTTGGAGCTAGTTGGCTTCTCAGTATAAAACAACTGTGTTTTGCCTTAGTATGTTCTGCAGCTGTAATTGAAGAAGCTTTGCTGTGCTTTTAAAGACATGCGTAATACTCTGTGCTTATTCATGTGTGTTGTCAGTTTTGGTGATTTGATACAATTTTGCTATCTTTTTCACTAAGCTTTATTTTGTAGGGTTGAGGGCATTTAAGTTTCTGGCTTCTTAAAAGAAGAAAAATATTCTGCAAAAATGTCAAAGATTGAGAAAATGAGTATCCTTGGAGTGAGGAGTTTTGGAGTGGAGGATAAAGACAAGCAAATTATTACTTTCTTCAGTCCCTTGACTATTTTGGTGGGACCAAATGGTGCAGGAAAAACGGTAAGGCTTATTAAATGTTGGCTTTATATTGTAAATAACTTTGGAAGCGCTCAAAATGCAAAGAGTAATCTCTAGAGAAAGGTGCTAAAACCATAAAAATCTTGCGGTTTATCATATGTATTACGATGCATTACATTATGAGACTTCAAATCTTTTTACAAAACACTGGTTGGTATCTTTTTTTAGGAATCTGATTCAGGTGCAGAATTGTTCTCAAAGTAGCTTGTTCTCATAATATTCAAAACTGAAGTGTCATTTTATTATTCTCTTATTTGCAAATATTTAGAGACTGTTACTGTGTTCTGTCTGTAGTCTGTCTTGTTTACTCTAAATTGTCATTATTAATATATACTTTTATTTCCTTAGACTATTATTGAATGCCTTAAATATATATGCACTGGAGATTTTCCTCCCGGAACGAAAGGAAACTCATTTGTTCATGACCCAAAGGTAAAAAGCTATAGTGATTAGTGTTTGTTTACCACCAAGTAAAATAATTAATTCAGGGCCGTTATGAAAATTGGGATGCACAAGTACTGACATTCCTTGGCATTATTTTTCTCGCAAAAGCAAGGAAGCAGGAGATAATAAAAGATTACAGCAGCATGCAGTACCAAATGCACATGTTGAGTTGGATGTCAAGAAGAATTTCCTTTATTCAGGCTTTTTTGTTGTTGTTTTTTCTAAAGGTTGCCAATGAAACAGATGTTAGAGCTCAGATTCGACTGCAGTTTCGAGATGTTAATGGTGAACTTGTGGCTGTCCAGCGATCCATGGTTTGTACCCAGAAAGGCAAGAAAACAGAATTTAAAACACTGGAAAGTGTCATTACTAGAACAAAGTAAGTTGCCATTTTTTTTTCCTTTGGCATGTGTATCAGTTGGTTTATCTTCTATATCTTTATGTATAAGGCAAGAAAACGTCATAATTGTTGAAAAGTTGCTGTTTATACTCGTAGGTTTAAGCTATGTAGTTTAATCACTTAATCTATTAGTTGACTCAGAATTCCTAGATTTGGAAGCTACTGTTTTAAAAATTACTTTTATCTATTGACCTAAGAATACTTGAAAAATTTTTTACTAACAGTATGGTTTGAAAACAGCGTTCTATGCAGTATGTAAGTTCTGATTTCTTCAGCACCATTTTAAGTTACAGGTCATTCTAAATCCATGTTTTATTTCTGCCTCTACTGTTTAAAAGAGGATGCACTTAACTCTATTCTGGATTAGTTTTGCTTCCTCTGAAAGTAGTAATTTTATGCTTAGTAATTAAAAATGGAGTAAAGGAAAAATCAGGAGAGATTAAAAACTCTTGCTTTCATAGAAATGATTTGTTGTTCAGGTTTAGGGTGAATGCATTAGAACAAGTTTATGCTCTTGAAATATGAAGTTCGTTTTTTAAATCAAATGGCTGTTAACTTCAGTGTGCATTTTCTTGACCTATGTTAAACAGGCACGGCGAGAAGGTCAGTCTTAGCTCCAAGTGTGCAGAAATTGATCGAGAGATGATCAGTGCCCTTGGTGTCTCCAAGTCCGTCATTAACAACGTCATTTTCTGTCACCAAGAAGAATCCAACTGGCCCTTAAGTGAAGGGAAGGCTCTGAAACAAAAATTTGATGAGATCTTTTCAGCAACAAGGTTTTTCTCTCTTTACTGTAACTAAATAAGAAAAAAATCTTCTTTAGTAGCAAAGATGTTCATGAAAATATCTAGAGCATTATTTTGTTTGTTAGTATTGCTATACTGCCAGTAAGATTTGAAAATTGGTTGTATGCATGTGTTTTTTATTTTTTTCTTTTTTAAGGTATATTAAAGCACTCGAAACTCTCCGTCAGGTTCGACTGAAGCAAAGCATGAAAGTAAAAGAGTGTCAAACAGAATTGAAATATCTAAAGCAGAATAAAGAAAAAGCACGTGAAATCCAGGATCAGCTTAGCAATAGGGAAGCTCAGCTGGCTGCTTCTAAGGAGAATGTAAAAGCAATTGAAAGTCAACTTGATCCACTAACGGTAATTTACATGATCATTATGTTAAAATTCCAATATGTAGCAGTACATAAGAACACACACACACAAACACACAAAAAGCTGGATGAATTTCTTGGTTAAAATCTGTAACTTTTACGTTGTATTATCTAGTGCACTGCTCTGAATTAACTATACCTAGACAATCCTCACAGCTGTAGTCTAATCTGTAGATAATCATTGTGTTTAAGAACATAATTTGTGAATTCTCATAGCACCATCGTTTCTTTGTATTTTAATCTCAAATTTCCCTTTCTTAAACTTAGCTGACTTTTTTTTCTTTGTCCAAAATTGTTCATAAAGCTGAAGGTTGTCCTTTTGTAGTATTGTACAGAAAAATTATGGGATTCATAAACTGGTGAGATCTACTACTTCTACTTACTCTTTCCTTTGCAGAGTTCTCTGGCAGCAATTGAACAGAATCTCATGAAGGTGATCAGACTAGACAATGACATAAAAGCCCTGGAGAGCAGGAAGAAGCAGATGGAAAAAGATAATCAAGATCTGCAACAGAAAATGGAAAAGGTTGCTGCTTAAATTTCATGATGCCATCCTTTCCTCTTTTAAAAGAAAAAAAAAGAAGTCCTTCTTTTACCATCCAGAAACTAAGTATATATATTTTATGTATCCGATGTTGGTGAAGAGCTTGGTAATGTCGATTACATCTTTATGGAATCATATTTGTGTGTGTGTGTGTGTGTGTGTGTGTATGCTTTTACTGACCTGTGCACTGTGCCTTATGACTCCTTGGAGGGTTTTTTGTTTTGTTTTCTCCTAGAATAACAGTTGTTACTATTTTGTTTTGCTTGTGCTAAAGCATTTTAAACTGTTTTGACAACTAGAAAAATACTTCTTTAGGATAGTGGTAGAAATTTTGATTAATTTGTTTCAGCATAAGAAAAATAGTACTTTCTGCTTAGGCAATTGTGTTCAAAGTGTGTTTATTTTTTCTTGATATGTGACTCTTGGAGGAAAAAAATAATTAAAATGGCTTATGAATTTCATTTAAAAGCTAACTTTATTATTTGCTTTATTTGTTGTACAGATTTTTCAAGGAACAGATGAACAACTTCGGGATAGATATCAGAACCACCAGAGGACGGTGAAGGAGAAGGAGAAGAGATTATTAGATTGTAAACGAGAACTAGACAGAGCCTCTAAAGAGTGCCAAAGATTTAACAGTGAGAAGTCGGAATTACTTATTGAAAGAGGTATTTCAGACTTGATTTATAACTTATTTTTAATGTAATTAAGATGGAAATAGAGGTATGAGTTGGAAATAGAAATACTGTCCAGAATTGATGTGACTTGAACTGGTCAGCAACCTTGAAGTATATATTGGTTTGTCGCTGCACAAGAATGGTGTGGGAATTGCACAGGTAATCGAATCTTACAGATCTTCATGTCTAATTTCTAATGTGCGCGTCCTGTTTTGAGCCATAATTCCAGCATATAAGACATCTGCTCTTAAATGGACTATTCTTTATAGAAATTTTCAAAATGGAGGAGTCTGGTGACCTAGAACAATGTTGATCTAGCACTTCACAACACAATTCTTCACACTGAGTCTGTTCTTTCTCTAAGTTATGGAGGTGTCTGGTAGCTAGACAGGGTGTGTTCATAGGAGTACATTTTAGCCAAGATGTTCATGCAAGTGTGAGTGCCCATCCAGCCCAGTCTCTTAGCCTGGGGACCAGTCGGAAGGCTTTAGGATAATGTTCTTCCACATGTTGCACGTCCTATTTTAGATGGACTGTTGATGGTGCGCTGTGATAGAGGACCCATTGAAAAATGCCTAATTTAATTAAGCAGTAATAGTAATCAAATGGAGTGGTAATTATATGGGAAGTTCTAGGAAGTAATGGCGTTTGGGCGTTTATAAAATATGAAAGAATTGTTTAGAAGCAGCACAACTGTTATTTAATAAAAATTCAGCTTCAGCACTGGAACAAAGAACCTCTTGGTGTCTATGCTGGCCTAACTTTTCACTTCTGTTACTTAATAAACCTGTATAATGCAACACAAATGTGCCACAGTTCTCATACTGTTATCACATAGAAAACAAATCAGGCCTGCTACAGCCAAAGAAACACCTGAATGTTAGGAGCAACCCAAGAGATTGTTTTTTTTTTCATACCAAAATAGTTTTTTTGCTTTACTTTAAACTCTGTGTAGATTTAAGAAAAATATGTTAGATTGACAGTTGGCTATATAATATTACATATGTTGAATTATTTGCAATATTGCATTTATGACCGTGGACTTAAGAATCCTACATAAAAACTTAATGAGAATAGTTCATATGTTGATGGGCGGTTACTGCACTTTGTCTTAATATCGCATCATTTGGGAAATTAATTAAAGACAAAGCATTTTTTTCTTGAAGCTTATGTGAATCTGTGCAAAATACAGGCTAACATTTCTGTGTAGGGTTTCTTGGCAAGGCAGTAATGGCCATAATCCTGTTTTGAAATTTAGTAGAACAGGTTCTCCTGTGTGCCATTCAAATGAAGGTCTTACAGTAAGACTGGGTTTAAAAAGGGAAATAAATCTCTGCTAGCTTTTTGAATTCTTTATAAATACTTCAATTTAGAAGGAAGGAAGTATTGCTGTAATTGCTATTGGCTTTGATTCATGCATGTTTTGTGCGTTTGTGACACACTTTCTTTTCTGTGAAGGTCGCCTTCAGCTGCAAGCAGATCGTCACCAAGAACACCTCACAATGAGGGATTCGTTAATTCAGTCTTTGGCAGCACAGCTGGATTTAGATGGTTTTGAGCGAGCACCTTTTAATGAAGGACAGATTACCACTTTTCATAGGCTGTTGAAGGAGAGACAGGAAAGAGACATAGAAGCTGCAAATCAATTAATGGTAAGGTCAAGTTCTAATAATATGAATATGCCAATGTCTCGCATTAGTGGTGAATGTTTGTGAACTAGTGTGAAGGAATATTTCAAAATGTGCGTTTCTTCTTAAAAATGTAATTATAGTTGATAATAAAATGAACACATTGTTTTTGACTTCTTCCAGAGAGCCTTTGCACAGAAAGAAGCAATGAAACAAAAGCTGATAGATGAAATAAGAGATAAGAAGACGGGATTAGAAAGAACCATTGACCTGAAATCAGATATTCAAAATAAGAAACAGGTTGAATTGAAGAATGTAAAATATGAATTGCAGCAGTTGGAGGGGTCTCCAGACAGAATTCTGGAGTTGGACCAGGAGCTTGTCAAGGCGGTAAGTTAACGTAGCTGAAAAATTTAAGTAAGATGAGAAGTAAAATCTTCATCTTATCGGAAAAAGGATGATATTTATCCCAAGAGGGATTTCAAGTTTCAGCTGCATTTTTTCTCTTTTAATGCCTTCCCTATGTCTTTCTTTTTAGATGTCTGGCCCTTTGGGGAAAAGCCTATTTGCTACTTTTTGTGCAGTGCATGCACAGAATGCAGTATTTCTGCTTGGACACTTACTGATAGTATAATAAGCATGGCTGCTTTTCACGCCAAATGATTGGTCAGTCTTAAAGTACCAGGCCAGAAAAATATATTCCTTGAAATGCCATTCTAGCTCTGTTTTGCAGATAGCTTGTCTGTGGACTGGACTAAGTGGTGATAAGCGTTTTATCCTATAAAGTATTAAAAGGTTATGAGCATTTTATTTTCCTGATGAAGAGCTGATTATACTTTTAT
Organism: Tinamus guttatus; assembly: GCF_059628265.1. Taxonomy (NCBI): domain Eukaryota; kingdom Metazoa; phylum Chordata; class Aves; order Tinamiformes; family Tinamidae; genus Tinamus; species Tinamus guttatus. The sequence goes on along the minus strand of NW_028289244.1, from coordinate 1,034,027 downwards.
CTCACAAATAAATGTAAATACTTATCTACAAGAATTCATTGCTTGGGAGTTTTTCTTTTAGCCTTCTCACTAGGGTAATTCCAATGTGTAATGTTTAGTACGTGCTAACATACAGAGAATCAAATTAAGTATGAGTGAGCTTCTTGAAGCTAAATCATGTAGTTATGACCCATGTTAAAAGGATCAACAGGTTGGACTAGTGATACATTTTGGAATTCTGCATCTGGTATCTATGTTACTCGTCAGCATCACAGTGTTTGCCCTTTTATATGTATCCTACATCAGTTGTTGATGCTTCTGGACAGTTTAAAATCTTTCTTTTATCTTCTGTAGGTAGAACGCTATAATTATCTAAGATATTTTTTATTCATTTGTTTAGGAACGTGATCTGGAGAAGGCTGAGAAGAACAGTAATGTAGAAGCACTCGAGCAGGAAGTCAGAAGTCTGCAAAGTGAAAAAACAAACCTGGACAGAGCCCTTCGGAAGCTGGATCAGGAGATGGAACAGTTAAACCTACACACAACAACAATAACCCAAATGGAGATGCTGAAGAAAGACAAAGTAACTTATTGTCTCATAAGAAAGACACATGAAATTAAAACAGTCACTTTTTATGGTGTTTTTTTGTTTTATTTTTAACAAATGGTATATAGTATATGCTATTTATATCATGTATGTACTATATATATAGAGTGTATGTGTGTATATACATATACATATACACACACACACACACATAGTATATAAAGCTTCTATCTGTCTTTATTTCACTCCTTGCATTCAAGGAGTTAATGGCTTTTATAAGCTTCTGTATATGAATACCTTCATTTAAAATTCTTTGTTTCCCAGGCAGAGAAAGAGGAACAAATTAGAAAAGTAAAACTAAGACATTCTGAGGAGTTGACATTACTGCTGGGATACTTCCCAAATAAAAAACAACTTGAAGATTGGCTTCATGACAAAAACAAAGAGATTAATCAGACAAGGGATAAAATTGCCAAACTGAAGTAGGTATTAAAATAATTTGTGATGTCTTCAGAAGTTTTTAAAGCAATGATTAATTTCAGTATTAGAATATTAGAATGTTTAATATGCTTCCATTAATACTTTATTTCATTCTTTCTTATTTAGGTATCTGCAAAGTGTATTTATGTATAGATAATGTATTTTTGTGCCATTTATTAAATCACTTAACAGAATATCAAAGGCAGTCCTAAAAGTAGTTAGCAAAATATTATTCTCAGACATTTTTATATCTTTATACTAATCCTAACTAAATTTTCTTTGAGAGGAAAAGATGCTGGCCTTTCTTACAAGTCATAGAATGGTTAGTGAAAGTGTCATGAGTCCATGTGTGATTAGATGCCCCTGGTTTCATTTGGTGATATATAAACCAGTTTGTCAGAAAGAGCAAGTGATGCGTATCCAGCTTCTGCAAAATCAAAAAACCCTGCATATGTCAAAGGTGCAACTCTGTTTTTTTCATGTAGGTCTGATACAAACTTTGGAGTCTAAAAATACTGAGTATTTCAGAAGTGAGGAACACAGTGGAATGATGCTAATGCCCTGTGTCCAGGTAGCTCAGTGGCAGCTCATATATGCTGTGGTAAACAGAGTGAGGAATCAAAAATTTAGACTGTATCATTCTAGAAAGCCTTTCATATGGGCCTGGTTTTATAAATGAGTTTACTTAAGCATCTAGAAAAGAATAATATGTGAGATCAAAGGGAAAGTAAAAGGTAGCAGCTTATGCAATATTTAAATGAATTGAAAGCTTATCCTGTAAATTTCCTGAATTTTTTTTTAAAGAGAAGCTGGTGGCTAGCACATTCTGGGTTTTTGTTTGTACTTACCTTACATATTTTGAAATAATTTCTGGTTTTCTGTGGGATAAGAGTTTATGCATTGATGTTTTAGCAAGGAATTGGCTTCAGCAGAACAACATAAAAATCATATCAGCGTTGAACTAAGAAAAAAGGAAGAACAGTTGTCAAATTATGAAGCAAAACTTTTTGATGTTTGTGGAAGCCAAGATTTTGACAGTGATCTGAACAAACTTCAAGAAGAAATTGAAAAGAATTCAAAACAACGAGGTAAATTTAACAATCTCCCTTCCTTTCTTTTTCACTAGAGCTTGTTTTAAATAATTTGTGTACAGGTATAAAGATATATATTGTTGCTTGTGAGCTTTTATAGTATAGCGTAATCAACATAGAAACTGACTTAAGTAATGTTATTAGCTAATATTTGTGATGATACTTGCATTTATCTTTACTACTACAGTAGTTTATTTTTAATCAGGATCAGTTTTCCTTAATGCTTTTAGGTAACTATCTGTAAATAAAGTGTCTAGTTTGTTCTGGCTTATATGTAATTCATGATCTGTGCAAAATTAATGAAATGTTTGCATGCTTAGCTGTGCCAGGTGTCTTCAGGGCTGTTTGTTTTCAGTCTTACTGACTTTGCAGGTTATTTTGTCTTATATATGATAATACATTTCTATTTTTATGCACTGTTAGTTAACTTTTTTTTTTTTTGATTCTTTGTAAACCAGCTGTACTTGCTGGAGCCACAGCAGTTTATTCCCAGTTCATTACACAACTGACAGAAGAGACAGAAGAGAACAAGTCATGTTGTCCAGTTTGCAAAAGGGCCTTTGAAAAGGAGGCAGAACTGCAAGATGTAATTAGTGATCTGCAGTCTAAGCTGCGTCTTGTTCCAGACAAGCTGAAGTCAACGGAGTCTGAGCTTAAAAAAAGAGAGAAGAAACGAGATGAAATGATAGGACTTAAACCAGTTAGGTAAAGTCCTGACCAAACCATTTTCTTGCACGGTGTTCTTCTATTTTCTTTCAAATCGTTTTCTGCTTACTAAGAACTATGCTGAAATCTAGGAAAAAATATTTTACCACTAGATAATTCATTCAGAAAGGTAATCCTTGAGACTAATATTTTGTGAGTATTTTTTCTTTGCTCATGTAGAGCACTCTGTATTTTCAGTATTTCTGGTCCTTTTGGGCATCTCATGAAGGTGAGGCACAAAAAGTGATTGTACAGTTTTTCTGCTGATAGTTTATACAAGAACAATTTCATCCTTGTTTTTCTTTTCATTGTAGTTAAAAATAGGTTGTTTTTGTTGTTACTGAAGTGTTTTCATACCACGTCACTTGAATATGTTTCTTAGAAGTGCTACAATGGAAGCTTTATTGACAGAGTAGTTCCAGGATCTATGCTAAACACTTCAGTGTAATTCTGGTCTGTAAATGCTTTAACAATCTTCTGCTGTTGCTGAAAATTTTACTTGAATTGTGATGTTCTAGAAAGGGATCTCCGGATTGTTTTGAGAGAATTTGGTTTGGCTAATGTTACTTGGGACTTCCGCTGCAAGAGAGAAAATAAAAATTAAAGGCTACACCTTTCTTTCACAAGAGGGCAGCCTTGTATAGTAGATTTTCCAGCCCTGCCCTAAGCATTTGCTATACTTCATAAACCCTTCCAGATTTCAACTTCTGTCATTCCTCCAATGTGAGGGATATGTTATCCTAGTTGGAGGAATAAGATAAGCTCAAACATGAACAAGGCTAAGGGGATACAACTTTTGTCCAAATCTAGTCTTCCACTGTTAAATCGTATCACAGATTTTGTGATATTGAATGTTTTTAGCTGCTTTCTTTGACAAGAAAGATTTATGGATTTGTACCTTATGTATTTTAAGGCAAACTATAACTGAACTCCAGGAAACCGAAATACCAGGCTTGAGGAACAAGCTACAGAGTGTCAACAGGGATTTTACACGCTTAAAAATTGAGATAGAAGAACAGGAAACAGTCTTACATGCAGTTCTGTCTGAGGAAGACAGTGCCAAGGCATGTTTACAGGACATCACACTTATGGAAAGGTACCAGGTATGTTTTGGTAATTTCTTTCAATATATACAATGATAGTCGTTTGCTGCTGTCTAAATATGTAGTTTCCAATAATATCACAAAACTTCGAAGTCAGGAGTTTTCAAAGCTGGTAAAAAAAAAACAACTAACACAGATGATCTTATTAATAATAAAATGTGAAGTTTCATGTGATGATTTCTGCTTTTGAGGATCACAATGTGTCTCGAGTTCTGACTCAATTCTGTACTGTAGTAACCAGAAACACGGGTTACCTTACGCAGAAGTTAGTTACCAAACTCACTTGTAGGAAAGTAAGTGCAGTGCCTTGTTTCTCAGTTTGCATGGTCGAGCCTCTTGTTCTTCTGTTTCAAGTACATTCTCTGCATGTACCCTATTGTGCTTTAAGCCTTGTCACCTGTGTTCCATTGCTCTGGGCCATCCAAATGACAAGACATCACCCAGCGGAGGAGATAAATTTGGAAGGCTCTTGATTCATGTGTGCCTCGAGCTCCAAGCTTCCTTCCCTTTGCCAAAGCTATTAATAAATAAGTTGTTAAACACTTATATAATAAAAATAGCACTTTTCTTCTTATTTTCAGACCGATATTAAGGATCTTGAAAGAAAAATTGCTCAGCAGGCTGCTAAGCTACTAGGAGTTGATTTAAGTAGAACTGTTCTACAAGTAAGCCAAGAAAAACAAGAAAAAAAACACTTGTGGGATACAGGTAGGCCATACAAAACTGGTAATGTATTTCGTTTGTAGATGGAAAAATGTTCAAAGATTGCAGTCATAACAATTTCAACTTTTTAGTTTACTTACTAGACGTTTTAAGAAAACTGTATTGTGGGTTTTGATTATAATAGTTTAATTTACAGTTACATTTTCATAAGACAGTTTCACTAATAATAGAATGACTTTCATTGTGGGTTTCTTTTCATGTGCAGTTACTGGTAAAATTGAGCTAAATCAAAAACTTAAGCAAGACCAGCAAAATCAGATCCAACAGCTGAAGAGCACAGTTAACGAACTGAAAGCAGAGAAACTTCAGATTTCCAGCAGTATGCAGCGTCGGCGGCAGCTGGAGGAGCAAACAGTGGATTTAACAACTGAGGTTCAGTCCTTACATAGAGAGATCAAGGTAGAGAATGCTTTTAATTATTAACCTTTGGCTTTGTTGTGCAGGTACGAAAATAACTTGTTGCATTTAACTTGTTTTATTTTCCTGTAATCTGAAATTAAGATATATTTTAAAATATTTGTCCTGGTTTGCGTGTCTTTAGAAACTTCCAGCAGTGTATTAATATGGTTCTTATGTCTTGTTTTTAACCCTGAAGGATAGAGGGGAAAAAAAAAAAAAAAGCCCGCCTTTGTAAAACTTTAAAATTTGTTGATCTTAAACATAGCAAGAAAATAAAAAAAGACTTTTTTTTTTTTCCCCCAACTGCTTTTCAGGAAGCAAAAGAACAGGTTTTTCCTTTGAATGCAACTCTAGAAAAACTGCAGCAGGAAAAGGAGGACCTAATTAATAAAAAGAATGCGAGCAATAAGGAAGAACAAGAAAAGGTTAGTTTGCTTTTGACACAGTTGGGAGATATGGTTAGATACTGTTTTTCAGATATGGAAGGAAGGCCATGGTGATGAGTTGGCCTTTTGGGAAATAACAGTGACTTTAGATAATGCTTTCTATTTCTAGAACTTCTAGAGAATAAAGGAAATGTAACTAAGTCAGGAACAAGCTCAACTGTAATACTCTTTTGGCAGTTTTGTCAAGGGGCTTCAAGGGACACTTGGCAATATTTAATGAGTTGTGACATTAAAAAGTGAGGATGAGCAGAACCTGTTCTTGCCAACAGGCAAAACTCACTCTCAGGTGAAGTGGCCTTCTTGTGTAAGCGTGGATGAGTGATTTGCCATTTGTTTAGCTAAACATTCTCACGATAGTCTCAAAACTAAATGTTTTCATTAATACATCGAAGGGTGTTATAATAAGGACTTTTACTTTGAAAGTATTTTAATATAACACTTCATCTTTGATATGATGAATGTCAGTTCTTGGATAGAAGACTGTATTTTACTAGAAATCTTTTCTCTGCAGATAAATGATATAAAAGAGAAAGTTAAAAGTATAAACAACTACATGAAAGAAATCGACAACTATATTCGACATGGAAAAGACGACTATAAAAAGGTAATTTAAAAAATATAAAAGTCAAAAAGTGAGTTTAATGTCAACTTTTTTATGTTGAACTAGTATGCTTTTCTTTCCTTAGCAAAAGGAATCTGAACTCGAGGAAGTAAATTCTCAGTTAGCTGCCTGTGAGAAACAGAAGGAAAAGATAAGTAAGAGATGGAAATGATTCGACAAGATATTGATACCACAAAAGGTAGATGCATTATCGTATAGTAAAATATGTATAGTTACATAGTTGAAATAATTCCTGGTGTTGACTCAAGTCTGCATAGGTTTGCACTGAGTATAAGATTTTCTAGTTGTTGATTTCTAGTTAATCAGTTGGAGTAGCTGCTTTACATGCAGTAGACTTGAAAACATCCTGAAATTTAGATATGCAAAAATAGATGCATTTTTGAAGATTTTTATCTTTGATTTTCATCTTGTGGTATTTCTATTGTGATAATGGCCAATTTTTCTAAAACTGGCTTTGTTTGGAGAATGCCTGCCTTCTTCTGAAAGAGGACTGCTGTGCGGTGTATATGATACATGATAGCAAGTATCAGAAATTGCTGGCCACTTCAGATTTTGTCAAGTACTTTAAATTCTTGGTTTCTCAAATACTGTACATTTTTACAGGAAATGTGAGGTTCCCCTTTTTATCCTGTCACTTACTGTAGAGTTGAGATGGGGGACTTCTGTTAAATTTTATCTCAAATAACTTTCTCAATTTGAAGCACTGATTAAAATTTCACATACAGATGACCCGTGACAAACAATTTTGTAAATGTTGTACCCTATTTCTAGCTCAAAATAAGTTCCTAAAATACGTGTGACAGTCTCAGTGTTACCAATTATATTATGCTTGTAGTAAGTTTTAGGGTTGTGTAGAATTCATACTTCATCATTGAAAGTCTGTATTATACTGAAACACGGGATTAGTAAAACTTAGTAGCCCATTAAACAACTTCTTGCTTTTTGTGGAGTTAGATACAAGAGAGATGGCTAGAGGATAATCTTACTTTGAGGAAAAGAAATGAAGAACTAAAAGAAGTTGAAGATGAAATAAAACGACTTACAAAAGAGAAGGGAGAAATGAAAGTCCTGCAGATGAAAAAGTAAGCACATCACAAGATCTTCAAAGCAAAACATCGTATTTTCCACGCACATTCAGTAAATATGTGAATGTAATATTCATTATGTATTATGTGTGTTTCCTGGCCCACCTTTCTTCCATTCATGTAGACCACTTCCTCCTTCGGATTCTTGTTTGTGTAGTATCCCTATGACAACAGCAAAAGTATGACTTAGTGAAATTATATAGCACTTCTAGCCGAAAGTATGCATATGTGCGCATACCTGTTCCGTTTTAACCCTTTCGTTTTAGTGACTTCCACTTAGACTCCCATGTAAATAATTACTCCCTTCTCTGGATAAGAATATTTTGGTTTTTGTTTCCAGTCTCTTTATTTGGTTCTCACAAGCAAATTTTCTATTCAGTAGTTAATATTAATTTCTTGATGACAAACACTTTTGAACAGGAATTAGCTCTCTACTGATTCTTATATGGCAATTATTTATTTAGCTTTCTACTATTGACCCCATTATTCATCTTACTGTTGCTCAGCATCCTAAATAATTTGATTCCTGCTATCAAACGGTTTTATGTATTTTTACCTGTATCACTTTGGTCTTTAAGCTTAATAACTTGCTTGTCCTAGTTAGAACAGGATTTTGAATATATTTTTAACAGATTCTAAAACAATTTTCTTCTAAATATGTTTTAATTCTAAGGATGATAATACTATAACTTTAGCTGTTACAAACTTAATAAGTACCAAAAGCTACTGTCTAGCATAAACTCAAAATTAAAACCGTAACTAAAGAATTATGAAATAGTGAATACAAAAGGTTTGTACATCACATCTGATTTCACAGTGAACAGAAACGTTTAGAGGAGAAAATAGAAGATCTAAAGAGAAACCATCATGTTGCACTTGGCCGGCAGCGTGGATTTGAGGAAGAGATTGTTCGTTTTAAAAAGGAGCTTCGAGAATCACAATTCAAAGATGCAGAGGAAAAATATAGGGAAATGATGATTGTTATGAGAACAACAGAGCTGGTGAACAAAGATCTGGACATTTATTATAAGGCTCTTGACAAGTAAGTACTGTCATATGAAGGCATTTCCTTTGATGTTTTAGGTTGAATTCCTGTTGACGTATTTGGTACAAAAGCAGCTTTCAATTTCCAGCTTTCTAGGAGAAATTAGAAACAATAAATTAATATAATTCCTTGAGATGTGTAATTATTTCTTTTCATATAATCCTTTAACTATTAAGACAACATAGCCAAGCACAACTCTTTATATACATAAAATTGTATTACATACAATAAATACATTGATAGTTAGACTTTAATATAGTCGTAGATTTATTAGTGTTTAATAAATATTAAATTTAATAATGAAGTTTTATGTTTGATTGTAATCCAGAATTTGTACTATGAAGACTCATATTGTTAAGAGCACGTATGATTATTTGCTTCACAGCTCTAAATGGAACCGCACTCCAAGAATTTCCCTTTTAGACTTCAGAATCTTTTTGTATGGTATCAAATCATCTATTGTTTCTATTTAAGGCAAAGCAGGAAATTAGTCGTGTAATTTCAAGAAAAATAGATAAGCATCATTTATTGGTAATCATCTTAAAAAATCAGTGAGACGAAATGTTACTTCTAATAGCTGGAGATTGAAAGCTGGGTATGTAGGTTGAGAAAACCAACATTTTGTATGTTCTCTGCAATCGGTTGATCTTATTGATTTAATTTTTGAAGATTGGTGATAAATTGATGGGTGAGGCATTCTTGTGCTTAATTGAGTTAAATTGAAAATTCTTTTTTATTTTTTTGCCCCAGAAAAGGTGGAAAGAATCCTTATAAGAAGGAAGGTGGGAAAAGTGTATGTGAAAAGTCCCTTGCAGACATGTATTGAACTTTTTTGAAATTTTTTGAATTTTTCAAAATTTTGACATTTTAAGTCAAGTATTTTGTTTTTTTTATATCAGAGTGATTTTCTTTAAAAGCGAAGTTAGAGTATAGCATTGCTTACTTTCTTGTATGATTTTATATAAAATATCTATTGATACTTCTGTATTTCTATATTAAACACTAAAGACATGTATGATTGATATATTAAGTAGGGAGACAAAAGAATATTAATAACAGCCTACGTTATTGCTAAAGAGAAGGGTGGCTTCAGTCATAAAGTCACTTTGGGTAAATACAAGTAATTTTTTTTGGTAGAGAATTCTGTGCTCTGAGGAAACTTTATGGACTTTCCTTTGCTTTTGAAACCTGGTTATCTGCACTGCAGAGTGCAGGACTGTGGTCCTGACAATAGGAGTACTTATGTAATACAGTCTCTTTCAGTAATACAGTGTCTTTATACACTTTTATAGTCAAAATAATAAACTGCTGTTTGTTATATTTTTAGTAAAAATATTTAGAAAATGAGAACTATTTAGAAAATGTGAACTGTTGCCTTCCTTCATGTTTCCTGGCTGCATCTATAACAGTTTTTTTCTTTTTTCTTTTTTTTTTTCCCTAGAGCAATAATGACATTTCATAGCATGAAAATGGAAGAAATCAACAAAATAATTCGTGATCTTTGGCGAAACACCTACAGAGGGCAAGGTACATAATTTGGTTTAGTTTTTCTCATACATATTGATTTAATATTGAACAGTGCATACGGAAAATCATTTGCTCAAAATACTGAAAAGCTGGGTTCTAATAATACATGGTTGCATTCTAAAGGTTATGCCTGTTGGTCACAATTATAATCACCTTTTTATTATGTATTATATAGTTATGTGATAAATTTTCTGAAGTTAAACTTGCCTTGAGATAGAAGAACTGCACCAGTTCATTTTATCCATTTTTGGAAATTTCCAAGGTGTATCTATCAGTAGGAATTCTGAATAGAATTTTTGTAGTTATCTGTGTGTTTTAACTCCCAAGTCTGTAAGCATTTTTTTTTTATAATGGAATAATTTTTCCTCACATTTTCAGATATCGAGTATATAGAAATTCGTTCTGATGCAGACGAGAGTGTTTCAGCATCTGATAAAAGAAGAAGCTACAACTACAGAGTGGTAATGATAAAAGGAGACACAGCGCTGGATATGCGAGGAAGATGCAGTGCTGGGCAGAAGGTATCTGGCATTTTACTCCTGAACTCCAACTCTAAGTTATAATCCCACACATCTTTTATTGCATCTGGATTTTGCAGGCAGTGTATGCAATATTCAGAGATTCATCACAGATGGCCACATCTCTCTCGCATGTTGAGGCTTGAGAGATGCTCTTTTGATCTGCCTGTTACATTGTGGCCCAGCATCTAAACTGATCAAGGGCAAGAGGAAGTAACTCCCCAGCAGCCAGTCCAGCTGCCTCTGGATCAGCCACGTGTCTTATGCCCTTAGGCAGCCAAGGCTTCCTGTGGAGTTACAGCAGGAATCTGCTCCTCAAATGGAGCATGACCAGCTGATCCTGGGAGTAATAAAAGAAAAACGCAATTAAAGAACAGAGCAAAATGGTGCACAGCCTTTCTAAGTGTGTACAGCAATAGAATTGTTAAAAGTCATTCCATGAAAAGATGCATAGTGTGCTGGTACTTGAACTGAGTATGAGAAATGCTGTCAAATTCATTCCTACCTGAATGTGCCTGTGTACTTATTTTGAAAATTCCATGCTCATTATGGGGGAAACTCCCAACTTCTTACACTTTTTGCTTACGCTGTTTTGTATCTTCCTTTATAGCAGTCTATGGTGTTACGTTAGAGTCCTGTCTAAGTGAGAATGAAACTTATTCACAGTTTCTTAGCTTATGTTCTGAGAATTCTCTTTGATCATGATCTGTGATAGCAGCAGTCATAATCATTGGAAAGTATTCTTTGGTAGCTTGTACTCCTAAAGTTTCCATCAGTGTTTTGCAATTTTCACTAATTCATGAGGTCAAATAGGATTAGGTGGGTTAGTATAGAAGTTATACGTAAGATAGTAAATCCTGCTGACTTTCAGCTTTAGTAAACAGTCAGGTGTTAAGTAATCTGAACCAAGCAGTGCAAATACAACTTTCCACCATGTCTGCTGCAATAGGATGAGGCTTGAAAAAAGTACAGTGGTGATGCAGGTGACAATGCAGCAATCGTGCTTATTTCCGGTATTTCCTGAGTGTTGAGAATTTCGCTTTGATGTTTTTTTCCAACAATATTTTGCAGAGCGGGTCTTCCATTTCAAACATGAAATTTTAATACATTTTTTTTTTCAGCTGCAAGGCAGTCAGTTACTGGCATTTTGCAAATTATCAATGAACTGCCTTGTAAGCTTTACTCAAGTAGCATAGTTTGTAATGGAATTAGAAATAGCATGTTACACATTGCTGCTCTCTAAACCTTGGAAAAGTAAGATTTTTCTTATTTTTTTTTCCCACAGGTGCTTGCTTCTCTTATTATTCGTCTTGCTCTAGCAGAAACATTCTGTCTCAACTGTGGCATCCTGGCACTAGATGAGCCAACTACCAACCTCGACCGAGAAAACATAGAGTCTCTTGCCCATGCCTTGGTGGAGTAAGTGATCTCTTCTTGTGAAGCTTAATGATAGGGTTTTGGGAATGTTACTAATTATCAGCAGAAGTGAAGTTTATTTTAAGCTTACGTATGTCTTTACTGTTATAGATGCAAAGCAGTAGCTTTAGATTCCCTCTTCTTTTTCTGGAACAATGTCTTATTTTTTGTTTTTATAAAGATAAAAAGAGATACTAATCTGCATTAGATTGCTTGATAGTTGCATGACTTTTGTGTCAATAGTTAACTATTAACAGTTAGCTGCTTTTGCACTAGGTGTTTGTAAGTTCTGTAAATCTCAAGTGTGATCTGAGTAAAGCTGTATTAACCAACATCTCTCTGGTAGGATAATAAAGAGCCGATCGCAGCAGCGCAACTTTCAGCTTCTGGTGATAACTCACGATGAAGATTTTGTTGAACTTCTGGGCCGATCTGAATATGTGGAAACATTCTACAGGATAAAGAAGAACATTGACCAGTGCTCTGAAATTATGAAGTGCAGCATCAACTCCTTAGGTTCATATGTTCATTAGTTTCTAGTAATTAGTACAAACTAGTGTAATTGTATTACTTAACAAAGCTGAAATGAAAGCCTTTGGAAATACCTGTACTATTGTGTGCTATTATGGGGATTTGTAAGAATTTTAGCTAGAGTCTGACTGTGTTAACTTTTAAATTTTCTATCTTTGCACGTATTTCTGTGCATCAGTTTAAAAATTGCTGTACTTTGGCAGAAGGTAAATTAATACCCAGCAGTTAACTTTTAGATGTAGTTTGTTCTTTAAAGTGAAAATAAAGTTATGATTTACTTCACCAGCCTGACCTCAGAAAAAGATCCTTTGGAAGCAGGATCAGAGGGCTTGCCCTCCAGCCCTTGGCTGGGGCACATTCAGCATTGGTTTGCATCTGTATAAGTGAGGATGTGACTGTGGCTCTCCCTCTTGTCTGCACAAAATTCACAAGCTTCAAGCTTTTATTCCTCTTTGAAAAGACAAAATCTTCACAAAACTGCAAGCCCAGCATAACAATTTCCTTAGACTTATTTAGTCTCAACTAGATGAATGAATCAACAGATGACAGAAGCATTTTTTTTCTAACCAGAGCCCACAGCCGGTCCCTTTGCTTTAAGGGGGGAGAAATGTCATCTCCCTCTGTCACTTTAAGGTGATGACATTTATGGGAGTTATATCTAAAGTACTTGAGGTTATGTTTTTATCCTACGTCAGATAATCAAGCTCTGTAGAAATGATAAGAAAAATGCCTTGGAGTCTGAATTTGTGTGTCGAAAGGAGCGGTGCTGCTGCGGAGCGGCTCTGCACGGGCGCAGCTCCCCCTCACGGCCCTGCAGGGCAACGGGCTGCAGCAGGGACAGCAGCTTGGCACAAACCACGGGGCGCAGAGAAGTGCAAACATCTCCATGAAAGAAATTGACAACTATCTTTGACCTGGAAAAGACGACTGTAAAAAGGTAATTAAAAAAACACAAAAAGTCAAAAAGTGAGCTTACCCTTCCTGGGCTGTGGCACCTGTGTCTCTGCCTTGCAATGCAGGTGCAAGTTCACAAACGGGGGCTGCTCCTGTGGCTCTACCTCCTCACAGACATTGTGAGCTCCGCTCCCAAGGAAAAAGGTTTAAAGCATTGCAATAAAAATCCTAGCACTTTTGGAACATATTTCTTTGGGAAAATAAAGGAAGGGAGCTGGGAATGTTGTACTCTGCCTCCCTTTTCCATTGCGATGTGAGAGTCCCTTTTCCCTGTGCTTCCCCAGGGCCGAAGGACAGTTCCCGGAGCCTCGCAGGGCTCGGGCTGCTGCTAAAGCTGCCTTGGGGACAAGGACAGTCCCCGTGTGCCCGGCCGTGGGGTAAGCACCATGGACAGGGCCTGGCCCAGAGCTGCACGGAGCCTTGGCAGGGCTGTGCCCTGGCCTGCTGCTCTGCAGCGCTGCCCTCGTACGGCACCTGCACGGGCAGTGGCTGCAAGAAACCTGCACCAAGCTGCAGTGGTGAAAATGTGCCCCGAACGGGTAGAAAACAAAGGCAGGAGCCAGCTCTGCCTTTGAGCTTAGTGACTTGAGATGTAGGTGGGTTGATGCCTTAAAGGGTAATACCAGGCACTGAGCACTTGAAATAAGTATTTCCACCTGCATTTTCTCATAATAAAAAGGATCAAAGTCGCCCTGGTCACACTGTGAACTGCTCCATGGATGGATTGATGGGGACACAGAGCTCTTGCGCCACTTCTCCAGATTCCTGGAAAGGCAATAGTTGAGCCAGGGCGAGGGAAGAGCAGAGGTAGGAAAATGCTGCTAACATGCATGGCGTTTGCAGTTTTAACCAGGATGCTTCACTGATTCTAGTGCTACTTCCTGAAGGGGAATTTTCTTAAAGATAAAATCAACAGAAAAAAAAATAGACTCTGAATTTTCAATTTTTCCTATTCTACCTCATAATTTTAACATGCCATGTATACCTGTCTGCATGAAGAACTGCAGCACCTGCAGCGTCGGCTCCCTTTCCCATGGGAATTCCTGGCATTTTCTTTTTTTTTTCCAAGCTCCAGCCATGGTTTGAAAGTCCTCCATAAACCCAGAAATATTTTAGCCCAAATCTGCTCTTACTCTTCCTTTCCCAACTGCCAAGAGTTTCTATCTACCCCCAACCTTGGGAATTAAACTTCTTGCCGAAATGTGGAAAATCAGGAATTCCGGTGGGGAAACGGTGCCCTCTCCTATGTAAAGTGTCAGTGTTAAACCAAATCCCCCCCGTGTTTTTCCCCCAGTTTCCATGTAACCGATCCCTGTTCCCTTGCCCGCCTGCAGCCTCCCCGCGGCGCTGGGCCGGGACATGCGCCGAGCGCGGCCGCGCTCAGCCCCACGCGCCGGGGCCGGGGGCGGAGGGGGCTCCGGCGCTGCCGCGTCCCCTGCGCTCCCCACAGGAAGCGGCTGTCAGAGATCGGCCCCGTCAGCCGCCCCCAGTGCTGCGTCAAGGGGATCCCGGTGCTGCCGGAGGCTTCCTGCTCCGGCACCGCGCGCTCCCCCGGCACCGCATGACAAGGGCCATTTCTTAAAAGAATCCGCTCCTGGGGGGACGTGGCGGGCAGGTTCTGAGTGACACCAGCCAAGGGCTGGATTCCCTGTGTCCGGCAGGCTCCATGAACCTGCTGACAGCTCACATAGGGCTGTCCCCGTCCCTGGCTGTGTCCCCATCCCTAGGTGGTGTCTTGGGCTGGTGCCGGGAGGCTGCAGAGCCGCCTCAGCCCGGCAGCCCAGAGCTCTGGAACTGCCAGTGGTTCTGGCTGCTGCTCTAGGCCCCTGTTCCTTAGGACAGGGTCAGCCTGCGGGCTCCATCCCGGGGTATTCCAGCGAAACGAGCCACATGGATGCGGATTTGTTCTTTTCCAGCTTCCCTGGCTGCGTTGGAGCTGGACGGGTGGCACGATCCAGCATCCAGCGCCGCCCTGTGCTACCCGCTGCTCCCGGGGCTGCCCCAGCCGCTGGAGGAGCGGGGACGATGCTGGGTCCAGAGCAGGTGCAACAAAAAGTGTGAAACGCCCCATCCCGCGGCTCCCTTTTCCTGGCTCCTGCTCTAGTCTGTGCTGCTCAATGCGACGGGGCCCTGGAGAACAGCGGAGGTGCCGGACACTGCAGGAAAGGCAGTGTCACATCTATCCTCAACGGGGACGAGAAGGAATCGCAGGCCAGCCCTGGAAAGGGGATGGAGCAGCTCATCCTGGATGTCATCTCTAAGCATGGGGAGGACAAGACATTCCCCCTCTCCGTGCCTGTAGGTAAAAAGCTTTTGCATGCCCTAAAAATGGAGAAAAAAAAACGCAATTATCTACAAACAAACACCGCAGACTAGACCAACAATTACAGATGATGCTTTCGAAAGCTTAATCATATAATGCCTCCATGCAGCCCTGTTAGCATCTAAATGTCACAGCAGCTATCAGGACCCATCTCTTTCGCTATGACGGGTTGCTGAGTACCCCTCGGGAGGCTTCAGCAACCTCCGCGGGGTGGGGGGTAATAGTCTCCACTGCCACCGTGAGCTCATGGTGTCAGGAAATGTGATACAAAGTCTCCTTCATCCTATTCTGTGCAACTTGACTTATGCAGCAAATGTTGCATGTGTGAATCCATAGGCACATCTGGCTGCGGGTGCTGAGCGCGGGGCTCAGCGCTGCCACCGTCCCAAGCGCTCAAGCGCAACCAGTTTGTAAACCCAATCACTGATCCCTGAGATACGGCATGTGCTGATGCGAGACATTGTGGGGGTGACCCACATTCGGGCTTTTTTTCATGTTAACGAATGTTTTATTTTGCTCCTGTGCCAGCAGCGCCCACGGGCGAGCAGCCGGGACGCGGCGCTCCGGGGCAGCTGGTGGAGGATTCTGCTGCAATAGCACCAGAAACAGCAGGGTGCCCATTGCAGAGGGGTGGGCCCCAAATCAGTGTTTGGAAGAAGGAGCAAGTGGGAGCAGGGCACAGTGTCCTAGTTACAGCATCCACAGAGCTGCACGGGTTGTGACACTGTTTTAATCCCTCTGGCACACGGGGCCAGCCCTGGGGCCAGCTGGTGTGAGCATGTGTGACACAAACACTGAAAAGCAGGAGGGCTTGGGAAGGGGGTCCTGACAAGGTGCTCCGGTTTTAGCAATATCAGGTGCTTCAATTTGCCTGAAACGTCGCTTCAGGCATCTTCGAGCTGTGGCACCGGCTGCACATCCCTGCCAAGCCCAGCGCCTGCTCCTGCATCGTCTGGTACCTGAGAGGCGCTGCTGCCCAGGCCCTCACAGAGGGCATCTCCCGCTGGCATCGTCCTCGCGAGCAGGACGGGCTTTTTGGGGAGCAGCAGAGGCTGCCAAGACTGGTAGCACCTGGGTTTGTGCCTGACTGTGGCCACCAGCTGCAATGCAAGGATGCTCCCGCTCAGGGATGCTCCAGCTCAGGGATGCACCCAAACATCCATCGGGACACAACACTGGCCGGGATGCAGATGCCCCGTGGTGTGGGAAGCAGCTGCCTCCCCACACAAAACCCTTCCCCGCACCACAGCCAGCTCCAGCCCCCTTCCCTTGGCTGATCCCCACACGCCCTGCTCTCACATCAGCTTTTCCCATTCTCTTCATCCATACCCTGCACTTGGGTCTCACAGTTTCCTCCCCAAAATTTCCACAGAATCCCCCCACACATCCCGTCTTTTTGTCTTTTATCTAGATGGCTTTTATCTTCTCATAAGAAGATGTTTATCTAAAATGCAGCATTCAGTGTTTGTTCACCCCATCTGCCACACGCTCTCCCTCATGTGGAGCACAGTCAATGGTGAACATGCCATTAAGGAGAAAGCCTAACTTTTTCATTTCAAGACCTCTTCATCTATCAATCAGGTGATTAGGATCTGCTAGGTAGGCACGCGGGCGGCGCGGCTGGTGAGGGGGGAAAAGCTTTTTGCTTATCATTACATAATGCCCTTCTTTGGGGAGAACTCCACGTCTAGCCCGACCGACACATCACTACAGGAAGAGCCCTATATTTGGTAGTACATGGCCAAGTCTTCCCTCACCTCCCTATAAATACAGGGTCGAGACAGGCAGCGAGTCAGTGCGGACGCGGCTCCTGGCACCTACCAGCTCGCAGCCCGCTCAGGATGCTCGCCCTGCTCAAGACCCTCTTCGCTCTGCTCTACCTGATAGATGCGATTTGCTCTCGGCCGTCGGCACCGACATCCCCGAGGCAAAAGCTCTCCGAGATCACCCACCTCATCCAGCAGTTGAATGCGAGACCACAGGTTAGAATGGGGACGTGGCTGAGAGCGGGCGGGCGCTGACGTGTGGCATCCAGCATCTCTTTATCCTTCATGGGCATCATCAACTGGATGGCTGAAAAGCTGGACATCCTGGGGCGCTGGATGGTGGTAGTGCCTCCTTTCTGCCACCCTCATTTGGGGTGAAAAGCCTGGGATTTGGCTCTCCTGTCCTTGCGTGCTCACACCCGTTATCTCTTATGACTGCACGCCCTGGACAGGGGCAGGATTCCCGGTTCTGGTCGCGATAGGGCCTGGCAGGTCACACTTTGGGGGGCGAGTACCTTCTGCACTGGGTGCCCAGCACTGACGCCTCTCCCTCTTCTTCCTCCCGCAGATCCCCTGCAATGACACCCGGGTGGCCCAGGTCGTCTTCACGGACCGAAAGGTAAAACGGGGGGCAGAGAGGCACAAAACACATAATAAAACCAGGCAGAAGCAGCGCTCCCGCTTGCAGGGCCACGTAACGGAGTCCTGGTCACCTTGGCCTAAGGGAGGGCAGAGGGAGCAGACTCGCTCCTCCGAGGGCTCCATGCCGGGGTTCCCGCATCCTGCTCCTGCCTGGCAGTGCTGGGGATGCGAGCAGTGCTGGGGACTACTGAGCTCTGTGCATGGCAGTGGCAGCAAGTCACTTAACGCGGCCAAGACTGAGAGGGTGACCGGAGGGCAGGGAAAGGGCTCCCGGGTGAGGACCCAGGGTGCAAAGGCCGTCGCTGCCAGGGATCCAGGCACGTCGGAGGTGCCGCAGCTCTAACATCTCTCCGTGTTGCCCCGTGCAGCTCTCGGAGCAGGAGCTGCTGTGCCAGGCCAGCACGGCGCTCAGCAAGGTCACCAAGTGCAAGATGGACTACAAGCCGCTCCTCGTCAACCTGCAGAGCCTGCACAGCAAAGCGGTGAGCAGAGGGTCCTCGAGTGGCGCTTGGCAGGCACGGAGCTTGTGCACCGTGGAGGTGCTGCAGGGCTGCTCGAGCTCGGCCAACCGTCCCAGGGGTGCTGCGGCTCTGCAAGAGCCCGGGGGGGGGGGGTCCCCTCCTGTCCCTCGTGGGGGTGCTCAATGCACACGTGGGGAGCAGGTCACCCAGTGCTCAGGCAGGCGTCCTGGCAGGGCAAGAGCAGCTCCCAGCTTTTGCATCCCGCTTGGCATCGCGTGGCGTTGGCTTTGCACCAGGAGACACTGCGGAAACCCAGCGTCTGCTCCGCTGGGTTCGCCGGGGTGGTGGCGGGGGCGGGTTTAGCTTTTAATACCGCTGTGAGCGCTGAGGGTTTGGTGTCCCCTTCCGCAGAGCTGCTCCCTGCCCGGCGAGAGCGAGATCTACCTGCGCAACCTGCTGCCGGAGCTGGGCAACTTCACGCAGGGCATGTACCGGCGCCTGGCGGCCCGCGCGGCCGAGCCGGCGCCGTGAGCGTCGCCGCGGGCCGCCCGCCTCCGTCCTGCACCGCCCGCGCGCGGAGCGGAGCGGAGCGGGGCCCGGCCTCCCTGCGCGGCCACCTCCACTTCCGAGAACGGTGGCGATGGAGCCCGAGATGAGCGAAGGGCGGCAGCGCCGCGGGCCCCGGAGGAGAGAGTGGCCGCCGGGGGACGGCGCTTCTGCCCTAGCAAATTCCTGCCGTGACTCGCAGTGTGTCCCCTCTACTGTTGGAGACCCTTTAAATTATTAATAGTGAAGACTAGGACTGGGAACCCCTCTATCTAATAGCTGCTCCACAGCATCTTACTGCTAGAGGTTATTTATTGTTGTATCTTATTTAAATAACTTATTTTTATATTGAGAAATCTAAGGATTCAAGACCAAAAAGTCCCACTTGTGAAAGCAGGTGAGCAGATGCTTTTTTCCAGTTGGGATTAAGAAAAAAGACAAAGTCAATATTCAGAATATATATCACGTTTTTAACTTATATGAGGGTCATTCTGTGTGATGTAGTCCATATTTAAAAGAGTGCTAACTCGTTCCTAGGGAAAGGTCATTGTCTAATTGCCTTTCCAAGGCAACGAATAAGCGCGTGTTGACTCCTAATTTATTATTCTTCCATATATTTAAATATTTGTATTACAACAGAGTTTTTAATATATTCAAATTTTCATGTATTTTGGATATCTTAATATTTTTCATTTCAACTTTGCACTGATATTAAACTGTCTCCGGGCTTAAGCAATAAACTACAAACAACAAGTTCTCCAAGTCTATGGGTTTTGCTGTTTTATTCCCTTTTTCTTAGCAACTGAGGAGCTAATCAAAGATGTCAAGGTCCAGCCTCTTTGGTCTGAAACACAGGGGAAAAAAGGAAGGGCCGGTGCTTGGTGCAATATAGAGCAAATGCCCCCTGCGAGGGCTGGTTTCAAGGGGACACACGGGACCAACCAGCCCTGCGCGGGTCCAGCCCATGCGGAGGCACCGAGGAAGCCAGCAGGTCTACCCATGATCTGGTGCTTCCCAAGGATGGGGGGAGATTTGGGGTTCAGGAAAGCACAGGGATGGGGAACCTGGAGCAGGGCAGAGATGAGGAAAAGGACAGCAGGGAGGTTGGTTGATGGAGGGATGGCAGCGCAGGGAGCAGCCAGCGTGGGGCGATCCCGACTGCAGCAGGAGAGGGGCTGGCGGACACGATCCGTGCGCGGCTCCAGGGGACACACACGGCCGTGCTGGGGCTCCCAGGCCAGCTCTCCTGGGGACGGTGCTCAGGGCCAGGCCCCTGTGCCAAGGTCCCCGGTGCTGGGAATCATGTCCTGCTCCCGGGAGGAGGGGACCTCCCATCCCTCGGTGCTCCTGGTCATGGAGAGGAGCTCGGCTCGGAGCGCAACCCGGAATGTGGAGCGGCTTGGGGCTCAGCTTCCAGCACCCGGGTGGGAAGGAGGCAGCACTGACCAAGGACTACAGTGTGGCTTTATCATTATTATTATTTGGTACTCTTGGGAATATTCCCATTTACGATATTACCCTTCATGGTGCAGCAGCGCGCACTGCTTGCCCTGCAGGAGCAGAGGCCACGTGGTGCCGCTACCCCGCTCATATAGCAACCCAAAACCTGGGTTATTTAGCCCAGCAAAAAGAAAGCTAAGAGGGAGCAGAGCTCCTGGCTCACCGCACGGGAGGAGAGCTGGAAGAGAAACAACCTGCACGAGAGAGGGACTCCAACAGCTGCTGACGTGTCACAGCGTCGCCGAAACGCCACGCACTACGAGCGATGAATCAGTGCACCGGAGGACCAGGGTAGTCCCCAGCTCCTGGGCAGGAGGGAGGCAGGGCCAGGCAGGAAGAAAGCCTGAAAAATGGCCACAACAGCAGAGGAGGGGACAGCACTGCTTCGGACGGGACCAGATTAGTCCATTACCAGGCACAGACTGTGCTGGGCCACCTGCCCACATGGGACAAGGGGAGGCAGCAGCTCCTGCCCGCTCTGGATCTTGAGCAGCCCTACGTACCCCTGCGCATCCCTGAATGTCCCTGTGTACGCTTGCCTATCCCAGTATATTCCTGCACATCTCTGCACATCCCTGTGCATTCCTGTGCATCTCTCTGCATCTCAGTACATCCCTGTGCATCTCTGACCATCCCTGTTGAACACAATGCTCAAGTTTCTGTATTCATCAATAAGGGGGTTTCTCCACAGTTTGGCTGAAGAGCAGGACAAAGGGAGGGGAGACTGAGTGGAGCCATGAGCCGAGTGGGACAAAAAGAGCCATCTGCAAGGAGATGGGGGCCTTTACAAAGGAGGGAAGTAGGGCAATTCCCCCACATTCTTCAGCAAGGGGGACAAAGGAGTCGGTGAGCTCAGGTGAGAACAGATGGCGGGAGACCGGAGTTTGGTGTAGGCGGGCCGGGAAGGCTGTAACTTCTGAGTACCTTGGCCAATGGGGAAAAGGAGAGGGCGTCCCTCGGTCGGGAAATTAGGATAAAAGCGGGGGGGCTGTGTCCCCCAGCAATCTGAGAGACCCCACAGGGATATGTCCGGTGGACTCTCCCTTTATTCGAATAAAGTTTCAGGACTCCTCTGTCTCCTTTTTGGACATTCAGTTCTTGACAGCGAGATTTTCCGCACACTGTGCATTCCTGCATGTCCCTGCACATCTCTGTGTACCCCTGCACATCCCTGCAGGTCTCTGAGCATCCCTGCCCATCCCTGCGCATCCCTGTCCCAGCATGGCCTGAACCACCCCCGGGTTGGCTCAGCAGAGCTGTCCCTGCGCCCTGGTTCCGTCCCCCGCCGGTGACGAGCAGCAGCCCTGACACAGCAGCAGCTCCTGCCGCGCCGTAGCTCGCGCTTATCTACTTTCCATCGAGAAAGGTGTAAGTAGGAAATGCCGCGGCATTCCGGTGGCAAATCCCTCACAGAGGTCTTTCTGAGTCAGTGGCACCAACTTCATCTGGGGCATCTCGTAAAAAAACTACTCTCAGTCTGGCTGCTCCTGAATTAATAAAGCACTCACAAGCTCTTATCAAGCATCTGATTGCAAGTTGCTATTTGAGTTAGAAAAATACCTATTAGTTATTACAAAACTCCAGACTTTCCCAGCTCAGCTAATTTCTCAGTGCTGTTTCCTGAGACATCTCGGGCTGATGCTGCCAGCACGGAGCAGCTCTCGCCCGGCTGCCTCCATGGATGGGGCAGGAAGGACCGGGGGCCTCCAGGTCCTTGGGATGCGGATGGTGGAAGGTGGAGTCCCACAACCCGTAGCACTGTGAAAACCTCAGACATAGGCAGGCTGCACATGAAGAACCCCCCAGTTAGCCTGGAACCCCACCCCGGTCCCTGCAGGACTCACCAGAGCAGTTTTACACTCTTTTTTGGGGAGCCCATTCAGCCAGAAGGGCACTGGTTTCCATAAATCTATATCACAGGAGCACAGAATGATTGCGGTTGGAAGGGACCTCCAGAGATCTTCTATGGCCCAGGAGGGATGGGGACATCCCGTGTGCTGCAGGTGAGGGCCCCAGGCCGGGCATCACGCTGCTGCTTTCCATCCCTCCCCGCGTGCAGGATGAGGTAACATTGTCAACAGAAAACATATGCAGATGAACGACGCTTTGCATGATTTGGAGATATTCAAATGACACAACAACTACATGACAGAACCTCTCGCAGGGCACTCAGGGACAAAGGGAAGTGCTTTTGTTTAATTGTCGTCACCTCCAGGGTCCTAACTTGGACATGGTGCCCTTAACGTCGCCCTTTAGAGCAAGGCCTGGGATGCGGAGAAATGGGGAGGACACACGGGGTAGTTCACATACTTTTTCTTCGTACGTGACCTGACTCGTACCAGTGTTATCTGAAGGGTGGAAATTTCCTATGTTGAAACGTAATGCAAGATCAGAAGAGAATCTCAACTTTTACCAAAAAAATTGGATAGCAACAAGTTTGGAAAGTGCAGCTAAAGGAACAATAACTTTTTCCCGTGGGTTCAGCAATTTTGCAGCCATAAATAGAGATGCCCTTCCAGAAAAGCACACACAGGTGCAGCTCAGCCAAAAATCCAGAATTTGCGAGGCGAGGCACTCAGCACAGCCAGGCCATGCGCACCAAGCTCGCGGGACTGCTCGCCGTGTGCTGCCTGCTCGCCTGCCGCAGCCACGAGGCCGCGCTCCCGCCGAGCATAAACATCCTGAACGAGAACATCAGGCTGCTGCGTGGCATCATGAGCACCACGGTACGTGTGATTGCACGGCCTGGGGAGGGACGGGTGGCTTGGTTGGGATCTGCAAAGTGATGCTGAGTCAAAAAAAGGGCCGTGCCAGCTGCTCACCTGGGCCCGGCGCATCTTGGGGAGGATCCGCGTTACCGATTTCTCTAGTCTCACTTCTGCCCTGTTCTGTCCCCTGGTGAAGGTTTCCTGTGACGAGATGAACGTGACAAATATCTTTGCAGAGCACAAGGTAAGAAAGCAAAATGCGGTTGTCTTTATCCAGAGAGAGCAAGCGGGCGCTGGAGGTAGCTGGGAGAGGAGGCGCTTGGGGCAAGGGAAAGTAGAGGTGACAAGAGGGCAAAACAGAAGCCGTGTTTCTGCCTTCTGATGGGGGAATTGGATTAAAACAAACCAAAAAAACATCAAAGACTGATGCCAAAGACTGATGGCAAGGATGCCTGTTCACTGCTTTGCTGAAGAGAAGCTGCCAGGTCACCCAGCGCCTTCCCACGCGCTCCACTCGCCCGGGCCCAAAGCAGCTGCTGCAAACGCAGGGAGCAGCTTCTGGCCCCGGCCCATGGGCGGCTGAGAGCAGGGAGCAGGCAGCAAGGGGCGTTCGGTGTGGCAGGGTTTTCTCTTTTTTTTAAGCTTTTTCAAAAAGGAAGAGAGGAAACTCTTCCCTGGCCTGGAGCGGCACCGCGTGTCACACCCGCCGGCGCCTATCGGCGCATCGCGAGCGCGGCGCAGACACTATCCCTCTCGCGCCCCGCTTATCGGGAGGAAGGCTCTCGCACTCGCAGATCTAATAGCAGATAGCGCAGCCTGTTTCTGCTCCGAAAAGTGCTGCCTAAGCCGAGCGCCCCGCGCTGCAGTTCCTGTTTTCACAGAAAGCCGAGGCTGCAGCCTCCGGGCACGCGGAGGCCCGGCCCGCGGGGCTGCCTCCTGCCCCAGGGCGCAATGGGGAAGGCTCCGGATCCAGCTCCGGCCTCATGTCCCCGAGGAGAGACCAAGGGAGAAGGGAGAGAGGATGGGATGGGATGGGATGGGATGGCCAAAGTGCCTCCAGGCTCCGGCCGCAGGGAGCAGAGGCGGTGGCGAGCGGCCAAACACGATGCTAGAAGGAGGCTTTTCCCCTAAATTCTACGTGCCCTGGATCTCCTCAGCCGGCCACCTCCAAAGCTGTCCCACAAGGTGCCCTTTATCTCCAAGTAGTGTAAAATGACCCCCCTCCAGAGCAAACGCAGAGGGCTCAGGTACCTCCAGGCCGCTCTGGCGCCCACCCAGGGAGCTCATGGCCCCTCTGCTCCTCTCTCCTCCACAGGTTGACGCAGAGCAGGGGACCCCGCGTGCGATGCCGCAAAGCCTGGCCCTCGGCTCTGTAAGTATCAAGCCCAGCATGACGTGGCCCTGGCCACGGCTCGGCCAGGGACCAGGACATGGGAGAAGGGGCTAGCTGGGCTGAAGGAATCCAAGCAGACCCAGCCACCACCCACTGATTCTCATTTCTGGAGAAGAGTCACAGAGAAGAAAATTGAATAGTCTGGGGTTTTTTTCCTCCAAAAACTCTTGAAGTCCCTTTTCCTATTACGTCATCTCAGGCATAAAGCTGGCATAGGACTTCATCAGTTCACAGCACCTGGAGGAAATGACTCTATGGGGGATTTGTTTTAGCATTCTCGTACATGGAGCAAGGCAGCCCTTGGTGCTGGCCCCGGGGACGAGGACGGTGTCGTGGGGCTGCACGCGGACAGGGGGATCGGGCTGTGCAGGGCTGAGTCTCGGCAAAAGGCAAGAGCCGGGCGAGCAGCCTGAGACCTGCAGGGGAAGAAGTTTCTCCCGGGCCCAGCTCTGCCCCATGGCTCCCAGCTGGCTCAGGAGCCCGGCCGCAGCCTCATTCCTGGGCTCCAGAGGCCGGGAATCGCAGGCCAGACAGCAGGAACAACCTCCACCTGCACACAGACATGGAGGAAGGTTTAGGCTAGAGTTTTTTGGACTCCCTTCAGAAGGGAAGAGAATGTTCCGTGATGTTTTCATCTAATGCTAATGAAGCTCTTCATACTACATGGACAGATGGTCTCAGTTCTTGGGAAGGGTCTAAACACCCCGCATTTTTTCTTCTTCCAGGAAGAGGCTGAGCTCTTGTGCAGAGCAGCGGCGGTGGCCTCGGAGGGGCAGAGCTGCCACAGGCAGCTCCAAGGCGTCGCCATCAACCTGCACGAGCTGGTGCGACGGGCGAGCGCGGCCCTCCAGGTACGGGCTCCGTTCAGCAGCCCGCGGGCGTTCGCACCTCCCTGCACCTCCAGCCTCTTCCTTCGGCACCTTTTTCCTTTTCATGGCGATTCCACACCAAAAGACCTTAGAGAGGCATTTTGCTCCTTGCTTGGACTCTGCTCCTTTCCAGCCGCTCTGCTCTGAGCAGACCGTCTTTTTGGCAAATCACTCGGCATTTCAACACTGCGCACTGCTCGGTCCTCTTTGCTGGGGCTCCATCCAGCTCTCTACCTTGCTCCTGTTAGCAGACAAGACTCTGTTCGTACCTCAAACACCCCAGCAAGAATATTAATGGTCTGAATGTCTTTTTTCCCCTCTCGCAGCTACCGTGTCCAGTGGCAGCAGGCAACACTACCTCACTGAAGCGTTTCCTACAGGACCTGAAAAGAGTCCACCAACGATTAGCAAAAACCAGTCACATCTGAAGTGAAAGCAACTGGTTTCCTACTGTAATGACACTGTATTTTCAGAGATTATTTATATCTATTTTTAAATAAATGTATTTTTGGACTAAGTTGGCTAACGCTGAATGTTTCTTGGCCAGCACATGAAGAACATAGGAGGCTCTTTGAGTTTCAAGGTGGCAGATGAAGCACCCAGGAGAGCAAGGGAGGGAGATGCCAGTTGTGACACAAGCACTGGGGTGAAGGAGGCCTTAGTTACCAGTCCTCAACCCTTGTGTTGCAGCCTGGCGTGGAGCAAAGGTTGAGAGAAAGAGGGACACGGAGCAAAGGTACCCGCTTGGAGAGACACGTCCAGCCGAGCGGGGCTGGGGTTTGGCTCCATCTCCAGCAGTAGGTGACTGGAGTCTTACAGGTATTGAGGTATCTATCACTTTGCAACTTATTTTGGCATAGCGTGGGAGGGGCGTTTGGAAAGTCCCAGAACTGGCAGGGTTTGCTTTGAGCATCAGCTGAGTCAGAGTATTCTCAAGGGAGCTGCCAAATTATCTGCAGATCACAAAAACACCCTGTTACCTTCTGCACGAGCAGGCTGAGCCCCAAAGGAAGGGAGGCGACGCAGATCAATACCGGGCACACAGAAGAAATGATGCTGAGCACTCATCACACCAGGTACCTTCACGCCATCCGCACTAATACGGATGTGACAGGCTTGCCAAGAGCCACAAGAGAATTAGAAATGCAGAGTTGGATGAAACCCTCTGCCCATGGCAGCACCCACCTGCATGGGGCTCGTGGCGGCAGCAGCGATGCAGCGGGAAGCAGCTGCGTTAGGGGGGATGAGAAGCTGCTCCCAGGGCTCCAGCTCCCTTGGGCTCTCCAGGTGCAGCTTCTCCAAGAAGGGCTGCATGTCAGAGCTGCGCAAACCCTCTGGACCAGCCTTCCTACCATTCCTCCACACTTCCAGTGGGTTAGAAACAGGGTGGTGGCATAAAAGCAAAAAACACAAAGAAAGATGGAACTAGGAATCAAGTATTTTATTTTACGGTATGAACATGCTCCAAGGACACAATGCTGATATATACAAGATAGAGTTTATCAGAAAACTAGGAATAATCAGAAATAAACAGCTCGAAAGCCAATAAATAGGAAGAGAAATTATACAAACAGACTAGTAGTTTTTTTCCTATATACAGGACTGGCTAAACAGAACTGTTGAGAAAGGTGAAAATTAGGATGTGTGCAGACAACAAATTAGTGAAAGGCACTAAGGACGATTTTCCTCTCCTCTTAAACAAAGAAATAATCAGGAACAAGTTAAATATGAAATAATTTAGAACAACATTAAATAACATAAATGCAGAAAAATTCAGTCTTAAGGTCGATGCTCTGGAATGAAAGGGAACTTCTGTCAGCAATATGGGAAAGTGGGTATATACCATATGTGTACATATATATGTGTGTGTATGTATATATGTAAGTTAATATGATATTGAGAAATATTATAGAGCAACTACTGAGCTGAAATCAGAATGGCTGTATTGGCCAAGTCATTAAAAAGCAAACAATTCCCTTCTAAAAGGTGTCATGGGCACATCAGACATTCGCAGGTTATCCAGATACAGGGGCTCACAGTAACCTCCAGGACAGGCTCTCTGACAAACAGAAAATCCCAGGGGAGAACATAAAACAAAATATAAAACAGTTAAAAAGAGAAGCCAAAGTCTTCAGCATGGCCATGGTGGGGTTCCACATATTCCATATGGATATATATCCATATATTCATAGGGTGGAGCTCCATATATTCCTGCAGGAGCAAGTGACATGTCCCTCAACACCAGCCTCTCCCGTGACACCCAGCCAGGCTCTCCCAGGGGGCTGCCAGCAGCTTTTCTCCTTGGTGCATTTTCGTGCCCCGAGATGCTCTCGGCTTTACCTGCAGTGCTGCTGTTTGCAGCTGCAGGGCTGCAGCATGAATTCAACCAGGGATCAGCAAATGCCTTCAGAACTTATAAGCATTCTGAATTGAGCGCGATGGCTTCCAGTGACATCTAAGTCACTGATTATCTGTCAGGTAAAAAGCACAACTTACTATAGATTTTTTTTTTTCTGTTTTGAAAGCACAAGTCAGGAGAAACCCTCTTAAAAACAGATCCTTTAACAAGGGATCTCAACACAGCAAGACATAACAATGAAATAAGACATAACACAATGAAATACAGTAACTATCCCTGGTTCTAAGAGCTGACACAGAGCAAAATTAAGCATTTATCTGCTTGGGCCATGAACCTACATAAGAAACTCCTACAACAAAACCAGTATGCGAGTCATTTTCAGCCTGTTTTATTGCAAACACATATCTGGTATCTTTACCTTACCCAAGCACGTTCAAAATAGGATCAGCTCTTCAAGGGTAAGTTTAGATTAAACAGAAATTGAGCATTTACCTCTTGAATGCTACAACATATTCACATGTTCCATGAATTTAGGTGACAAAATCAGATGTTTTTCCCCTCCACAAAAGATAAAGAGCAGACGTTCTCCTCAGTTCACAACCCTGAAAGATACGTATCTTGGAAGGCAAGAGAAGGCCCAGGGGTTGTTGGAGCACTGGAGGCATCTCCCGAACACAACGTGCTGTCAAAAGAGCAGCTTTAGCCACGAAACAAGGACTCCTCGTCTTCCAAACTCTAGGTAACAAAGACTACTAATTAGGCTGATTAACACCACACGGCCGTGGGAATTCTTTGGATACTTGCAACTGATATGTTCGAGTGTGAGTTATTTAATACACAATGTGAAGGACAGGCATTTTCTCCACGACACAGGAGTAATATATTAAAGTGTTATGTATATTAGCAGCATAAATAAAATAAGAACATGAGCAGCTACCACAAAAAGATGGTTATTAGCAGGGACCAGAATTATTTCCTCTTAGCATAACCAGAAACAGATTACAAAGTCTACACACAGACAAGTGCAGTATCAACTATTCCAGCCGATGCCACTGTTCTAGGAAAAGGGGCAATTTATGCCCATTTTATATCTGGAGAGTGAAATTCATCTTCAGTTTATAGAGCACTGGTCCAGTACTCTGTGTCAGCGATGAGGAAATGGAACTGCATTGCTCAGTGTCTGCACAATGAATTTAGACTTTAGCAACAGAGCTTTCTCTTCAAGTGAATCTCTGCTGTCCACATTACAACAAAACAACTCACATAAATTAAAAATTTGCCAGCTTAGTCAGAAGCATGAAAAACAGCCAGAGCAATGCTGCAATTCAGCCTTAAAAGGAAATATACATATATAGTAGCATTTTCTTGCCTTTGCCTCAAAGGCCATTCTCTGTGATGCAAGGAGATTACCCACAAGTAGGGAAGAAAAGAAGAAGAAGAAGAAAAAAAAAGCAAAACTTGATGTATTTGTTGTGCTGAAATGGAACATTGTCCCTTCCCAGCAGTCTGACACAATTACTCCATCTAGTAAGAGTGCAGAGGCAGGGATAAAAAGAGGGGTGTGTTTCATACACAAAATGATCAGGTTTGTTGCTACAGCGAGGAATATTTAAATAAAAAGGTTTGATGCTCAAAATCAAGTTAACTCATAGCGTTTCAGTAACCACATTCAAATACAGAACAGTGCAACAGAAAAAAAAAAAAAAGAACAGTGAAAGCTGCCAGTTTCTATGTGCAAAGCAAAATAAATCAGATTTACCAGCTTTAAATTTTAACCAACCACTTTGGGCTAGCATGTCTAGCACTTACACACACATCTAGAACCTGCTTTCTATACACTTCAACAAGGATTGCCAACAACAGTTTCCCTGCACAACACAAAATTGTTTAGCACAGAATTTCACAATTACCGTATATACCAGTTAAACATTATGTTAATATAACATACAGTATATAAGCAACTAAGGATTTTTTTTTTTTTAAATAAAGCTCCATACCAGTAAGGCATGGATTTCATAGCCACTTGGACAAACTGGGCCTGCTCTGTTGGGTTCCATATTCTGGCCAAGCCTTATCCATTCACTGATTTTTACAGCAATTCTGAATCCATCACGCCTACTGCAGCAGAGAGTCAATAACAGCTCCTGGCTTTGCAGATCGTTTTCTGTTTGGAGAGCAGAAAGGAGAGAAAAAAAATGCATATTAATCATCTGGCTGTCCAGGAAAGACAGGAACCAGAAAGATTCCAAATCAAAACCACACAGTATTAACTTTTAAACAAGCACTGACCGAAAACAAAACTAAAGCCCACGCTGAAATCTCCCCCACCAGCCTATTACTTTCCAATAATTACTGTATATGCCCTGTCAACATGTCGCTCATTAAACTAATCCAGAGAACAAGCGGCCTGAAGAGGGGAACGTGGCAAAGAACATCAGGAGACTCCCCACAGACAAATGTTTCTGGACATTATTTTACCTCAGTAAAGACACTGCAGATCAGTTTTGTTATACTTGGTATTACTAAACTTTACAACATGCTGCATTTTGGCGTTCTGTCTTCTCATTAATGAAAAGCCTTCAAACATCTGCTAGTTAAGTTTGCACACATAAACTTAGGCTATTCCCAGTGAAAATCACCCAGCACATACTGACACCCCAAAATTCTTCACCTTCTCCCAGTTTTTGGCCTGGATCTTCCTTTTGAAGTCCTTGGTCTCTCCAGCTTCAGCAAAGATTGTCTCAGGCTTTCTTCTGTGTAAGCTAGGTAAACATGGGAAAGGTCCACTTCAAAGGGCTAAGGAGAAAAAAAAAAAAAAAAAAAGTTTTATGCACTGCAAGCAACAGTTCTTCCATAACACTAGGAAAAAAAAAATCTCTTTAAACCACAAAAAAATGCAAATTAGACATATTTCCTGTAAATAGGCATAGATACTTAAACAGGCACAACTGACAGCAGAATGTAGACCACCATAGTCCAATATATGCTTGGAATAATCACTTACATCTTTTTCCTTTTTATCCAGAACAGGAGTTTGTTTCCTCATGTTGTTTCCTGTATATGCAACACATTTCTTGAAGAATAAAAAAAAAAAAAGACCCATTACTAAAATCCATTGAGCATGCTGCAACTCTGCAGAGTTGTATAAATGTATTTCTGGCTTCAGTTAAATTCCTCGGGAGTTTGGGCTCACATTAACCTGCACATTGATTCAATGAGCCAGCTTACCAGCTGCCATTCCCCAATGTCTTCGTTCCAGTGAACATAGTTTTCAATCATTTCCTAGGAAAAAGTTAGAAGGATAACTGTCAGGCTTGCATTATCTGCACCCCAGATGCACCTTCCAAAACGTGCCATCAAAAGCCTGGACAAATTCTTCAAAAGCAGTTTTGACAACTCTGGATTATTTTTAGCATATGGTGTACAAAATACCCTATATGTGTTCTGAAGACAACAGAAGAGAAAACACTAATTAAATGATGCATTTTGGAGTTCCTACTGAAGGGTGGGTTTTCAGTTACGCCGGTGCCAACAGCATACAAGTACTATAACAGGTAAGAACAAAAAAAAAAAAAAAAAAAAAAAAAAAAAAAAGGAGATAGCTTTTGCATTTTCTAATGATGTGAGTTATATTTTAGCACATCATGCGTTTTATAGATTTTGGATATGTAAGACTAAAGAAAGCAGGAAGTGTACTTTGTATTAATATCAGATACTAGCAACCACAACTTCAAGCACAATAAAAATGAAAAAGGGGGAAAAAGTCAAGTTTCAAACAGATTCAGAGCAAGGGCATGGTACATACACCATGTACATTTTCAGTACAGTCAAATAGACTTTTTAATACATCAGAGAAATACACAGTAGAGAACAGGAATTACTGCATCACTGTAGTTACAGAAGCCCTGGCCCACGACGCATTATTTCCCTAAAGCAGGTTCTATGATCACGGAATCGAAGTAGCCAGTCATCAAAAACTGTGAGAACGATGACGCAGCCACCCCGCATTCATTATTTCACAGGCTAGT
This sequence comes from Tinamus guttatus, assembly GCF_059628265.1. NCBI lineage: Eukaryota > Metazoa > Chordata > Aves > Tinamiformes > Tinamidae > Tinamus > Tinamus guttatus. The sequence continues at coordinate 1,002,261 of NW_028289244.1, read as the reverse complement.
GTAATCAATCAGTCAAGCAAGCTATCTGGGGCACAAATGCATTAGCTCTGATCATCTTCCATGTTAACTTCAGTTAGAAATCCATCAATTCTTATGATTAACAGTTGTACCTGCTCAGCTGAGCTGCCACAAAAGGCGGCTCTCAGGCCCACACCAGCTCATCTTGTGGGCAACAACTTAGCAGACTCAGTTCCCTGACAGCACCTCAAGGAAGAGGAAGGAAGCTGACTCATTCCATTTTTGGGAGGACAAAATAAAAGCCAGAGGGCTCAGCACACGTAGCACCTGCCTACGTCAAAGGCTAATATTCTTCATCACTACCTGGTAGTCCTGAGGAATGAAGTTGTCTATGATAAGCATCTGAAGACGGAGTTCCCTGCTCAGCTGCCGAATATTTTCCAGTAATCCTTCGATTTCTCTCTGATGTTCTTGCTGCAAGTCTGCCATCTGCAGACAAAAAAAACAGGCCTTAAAGAGGATTCAGAGCTAGTTTAATATATAGTAACAGTATAAAGAGTCTTTTGCTTGCTTGATGTTTTGTGAAACAAAAGCAAGATTTGTACTTGATAAAAGAAATGGCTATAAGTACTAGAATACTTGCCTCTGAAAATATAAACCACTTGAACCATTCGAGCTAAGAGAAGGTTTAAAATGGCATAAAGTTTTGAGTTTCATTAAAAATAAATTGGCCTTCTGGCAGTCCAAGCTCTGTGCCAGCTAAGAGCAGATCAAGAGTGTGCAGACAAGTTATGTCCTTGGCAAGATCAAGGAGAGTCTCTAATGTGCCAGAGACAAAAATGCACTTTTTGATAAAGCAGGGATACTAGATACTCCTTGCTAAAGGGCATTGACCCAGTGTCATAAAGGAAGAGAGAAAGAGAGCAACAGGCAGGAAGGAAGGAGAGCTAATGCAAAGGAGAATTTGGGTGGTTGCACAGAGAACAGATGAGGCTGCCAGCAGACAACTGCTTTCGTCAGAAATAACCAGTGATTCTCCCTGAAGTTCTGCATGACTCTGTCTCCAACATACTCTCCCAGAACCAGAATAGCTTGGAGAAAAGCTCCACAATGTGCCCTGCGCAGCTCTGTTATTAAGCTCAGTTGGCCCTTTCTGAATTACACAAGCTAAAAGAGAAAGCAGAGACATTTCTAAACCCGAGACACTCACGCAGAGTTACAAAGCTTAACTCTTCCCAGCTATAGTCATTCAGGTCAGCACAAGCTGCACTTCAGACACTCACCTCTGATTTTGCAGCCATAAGCATGGTCCAAACTTTCTTCAGCTTTTTAGTTTTCCCCTGTGCTTCTTCCTGAAGGCTGGTGTACTTCTCCTCTATGTCCAAGCGTTCTTGCTGTATGCAAGATTTAGCAGACATCCACAAATTAATACAATATAAAACCCTATATGCTTTTTAGATATGCAATAACATAAACAGAGAGAAAAAGAGTTGAACAGCCTGGCTCACAGCCACAGCAATCTCACCGCTACAAGTCACTGACCCACAAGCGAGCACTGCCAAGGCTCTCCCAGGTGCCAGTGGCCTCCCAAGCCATTGGCACCGGCCGTGCTCGCAGGGCAGAGCCACATCTGCCCCAGGAGTGATGCCAACACACAGAGTACAGCCCACCTCCTTCTCCTCGAGCTCCTTGCGAAGCTGCTCTGCTCTCTTCCTTCGTTCTTCCAGCTCCATGTTTGATTCTTCTAGCAGTTTCTCCTGTTCCTCTGCTTTTGCCAGTAAGTCCACACCTCCTACAATCACCTTCTTCTCCAGTGCAGACAGTTTCTCCAACAGGGACTGGTGCTCTTGCCTGGAGAGGGAGGAAGATATGTTAAAGTCAAATGTATCCTATCCTGCAGCGCTTCCAAAGCGGCCAGGCCTGAATCAGTTTTACAGTGCAAACATTTACAGGGCTGGAAAAGCTTGTCTTGCTGCCAAGGGTTTTAGAGGGGGTGAGGCACTGCAAGCAAGCGCACAAGTTCCCTGAACTCCCATTACTTTTATGCAGGCCAGCAGACAAGTCTCTCCTGCTGCAGTTCCCCTCTGCCAGGCACCAACATTATCATCAGCCTCTCTGCCAGGGCCCAGGCAGCCCAGCAGGGCCCAGGGCAGCCACTCAGGCTGCGCAGGACGTGGTGCCAGGGAAGCAGAGGGGAGGGCAGCTCTGCGGGCTGTGCTTTGAGGGACCTCACAGCAGGGCTGCCCCATCTGCATGGGCCACAGCAGATGCTCTCCACATCTCACAGCTCTCAGCAGCTTTCCAACTCAGTGCACAGAAGCCCCAGCAAAGGGAATTCCCTCTTGCACCAGTGTGCACAGGGCACCTGACTTGCTAGAGAGCTACTGTGAGTTGCCCAAGCAATAAAATAGCATCACACTCTTGCCAGGGCTCCAGAGCTGGAAGGGTGCATCCGAGTTCCTAGGCCATGTTTCTAGTAGATGAAGTTTGTGGCAGAAGAATAAAGCTGTTTTTTTCATCTGCTCTAATCTCTGAAAGCATAAAGGAAGCTGCTCTATCACTCTGATAATAGCAAGTGCTGAGGTTCATTTTATAAAAACTCTTACAGGCACCTCCCCATATACACAACTAAGTTCTGGATTAAGGAAAAAAAATCCACAACTGCAAAACTGCTCAGAGCAAGATACTCACTGAGCTTTAAGCAAATCTTTCTCTCTCTTCTCCAGTTCAGCTCTGGCTTTATTTCTTTCTTCTTCTTCCATATCAAGCTTGGTTTCAAGAGCTTTTCTCTCCTCTTCAATCTTTGCTTGCATCTCTACCATCTTATCAGGGGAAACTTTCTTTTTGCCTTTAAAAGAGGCAAATTAGTTAGACGTCAAAACAAGAGTTATGCCCAGCTTGGAGCCTCTGCACCTTTCAAATGCCATCATAACTCTGCCCAATTGTAACTTTTATAAATTTAAGCATATCCTATTAGTATTTATATAAAGCAATCTCCTGCTATATAAGCCAGTAATATAAAACAATATCTATAAAGTAATCTAACTATTAACAGAACAGATATTTTCTACATATATAATAATAAGAATGAAGCCCCAAGAACACTCACATGAAGAATAAAACCTTGTGGGGAAGGAACACTGGCAGCAAAGAACCCTGCCTAAAAATCAACCTGAGCTAGAAACTCAGAGCTCAATGCTCTAACTTGTTCTAACTTAGGGCCAAATAAAAGCACACAGAATATTGCCTTAAGTTACATCTTCAAAAATTTATGCTAACAAGAGTTACTTGCAAGTTTCAGATAGGCATTTTTCTTCCTTTCTCCCTTCAAATACTCTTGCTCACTGGCCTCCTTACAGGGTTATCTATTGCACAGTCAGAAAACAGATATTCTAAGAATATATCAATGTGAAATTAGAGACCAGGGAAATTCAGAGCAGCCCTATGAAGTGACAAGCCATAGGAGAAAGCTTTTGGATGCTGTCTTATCTATATGACAGTGACTACCCACAGATCTGAAAGCAGTGAGATTTGCTGTTACTTATCAGCTGAGTCTTTAAAGTGTAACTACCGCTAAAGGAACGAGTTACAACTGATAAGGGTTGCAGTGGAGGCAGCCAGAGCAACTCACTGAACCCAGCAGCCTGAAGGACTGTTTCCAAACTGGGGATTTTGGAAGAAAAAATTCAGGTCGTGACTCAGAACTCATCCCACATGCCTCAAATTAACTTTTGTTATTGCTTACGTCCCCAGGGCAGGTGAACACAGGGCTCCTTGGGGTTATTTGCAGTGAGAGGGAGCACAGCTTATGTGGATTTCTTAAATTCCCTCTTACTCACTACAAAGAGATGGATCCTTTATTCTGCTCTTCTCTAGATGCAAGAAAAACTCCCCATAGTATCCAAGCGCCTAGAATCTCACAGAAATCATCTACTATGAAGGGACCTTTTATCACGAAATATCCACCATGCTTAAAATGTTTTTGAGAAAGACAGGTTTGTTCCATAAAAATCTCTGCAATATTATTTTTTTTCCCATGGCATTCAATTTTCTATACATATGATCCTCTGTAGAGTGTCACAGGTGTGCCTGTATTTAAAAACATGCATGTGCACGTACATGTATTTTGTTCACGGACACACACAAGAGAATATGTGAGTTTTGTGGCAAGGCAAGGCCTTTAGCACTAGGGCAAACACTGGTTTAGGTTCCATTTGCTGAACTTTGAAGCCAGATAATAAGCACTTATTTCTGGATGTGTGGTGAAGTGCTCACCAGCTCTTCTGTGGACAAGAGGCTTCAAAAGTTTGGGCTTTCTGGGAAACAAAGCTGTACAGAAATCCTCAAATAAAGAGATAAGGTGAAGGCTCCTTACCTGTCAGCACACAACCCCATACATTCTCAATTTTAGGACAGAAAACAAACTAGATATAGTTGTAAGATCCTTTAACTAGCTCTGTAGCTACATTATATGGAGTTGGAAATCAGTTACACCAACCTGCTTGATCTTGCAGGGAGAGGGAGCAGAAAGCAAGTCGCAGAGAGGCAGCATGTTTGGAAAGGGGAGGAAAGAGAAGATTCGTTATTGCTTGATCACTTCAGACAAAGCTCATCAACATCAGAACAGTATTTCATATGCTTATTTCTAGAGTAGAAAACACGGAATCATCATTAAGAAACAAGACTCCATCACAGCAAACAGTGCACTGTGATTTTATGCTCAAGCAGAGAAATTTTCTGTACTAAAGAAAAATGCATCTCCAGGATAATCTTGAGTTTGCTCCTGCATTCTCCTGCCCGCTCAATGCAGTGCAGAATCTAAAGGCAACATTATGAGTCTGCCGCAAAGATCATGCTCTAAGAAACCAAAGACAGCAGATTTCTTATTGAATATGGGATTTTTTTCCAAAGTAGCCAAATCTGTTAGATTAGCTGCAAAACCTTATTACTCAAAGAACTTGTTCTAAGATTAAATCCAGTTTCTGAGCTAATTCTTTGCAAGTTATGGCAGTTGCACACGCAGCCTCAGCAGATGACTTCTCTGTTTAGTTACACGGGAGGGTATTAGTAGGTTAATTTGCAGTAACTGACGCTTCCATGGAGGTATACAGCCAATTTTCATTATTCAAGCAAGTGCAACAACGCAGTGGGGACAGAGAAAAAATGAGACACACCACATGCAAAAAGGGGCACACGTGAGGACAGTTAATATCCCAAAGCACATAAGTCAGCCACAGTTCTCCCCACCATCAAGAGCCCAAAGCAATTTCCACAGCAGAGCTCATTCCACCAACTTATGGGAGATGGACTGATTCACTCATTACCAGCAGTTTGTTATTAACTGTCCTCATCCCAATAGTCAGGCTTCAAGCAAGCTTAGAACAAATTTAAAGCAAGCAGGAATCCAAGCCTACAATAATTTGATCTAGCAGAGGTCTTCCTGAAGCTCTGAGCCTTCCCGACTGCTCTCACACTCTCTTAGCTGCCACCTTCCACTAGGGAGGCCAGTGTAACTTCTGTGGAAGTATATCCAAGGAGCAAGACTCCCCCGACCCTCCACACCTAGCACAGGGAGGAGGCTGTGTCCACACAAGGAACTACCGCAGGGGCCACGTTCCTACAGGCCACGCCTGGGATTTGATTTAGCTTTGGGTTTTTTGCCTCCTCTCCAAAGCCATCTCTAGGTAATTGTAGGGTTTTAAAGGTAAAAAAGCCTTATCTGTGATGAGCAGCAGTCTGGAGCTCCTGCACATGTAGCCCAGAATCTCAATTCCTTGTTCCTTTGGGTACTAGGCCTGGCAGTGGCCAAGCACTCCATATAGTTGGGCAGTTAAACTTCTTTGCATTTTGGTAAAAGTCTGCTGAAGTAAAGCCAAACAAAACACCCAAGGTTTCCCTGCAGGTATAAAGCTAATGTAGCTTTATTGCTATTGACCATTTCAGTCATTCTCTCCAAACCTAATAGGGAAAATAATCTATCATAACTGTGACAACTAGGCCTACAGAGTCGGTTGGGCTTTCTTAAATGCTCATATTGCATCATTTCCCATAAAAAAAAAAAAAGAGCCTCCTATGGCTTATTTCCTGACATGTTTAAGGAGGGAATGTTCAAAACACAGAAACTGCAAGGAATGTGCTGTTTTTTGTTTTTTAAACACCCTGTTCCCCAATCTTCTTTAGGTCTTATTCAAGCAACATGCTAAATTGCTTCATATTCTTTCAAGTATGTAGCTCACAGTATGCATGTTAAACTACTGTTTCAAGCATGGAAGCAGCAAAGGAAAAGCATGCTTTAGCCAAGTGATCAGCTCAGGTTTATCCTTCCAATAGGCACAGCAGGGGAAGAGTGGCATTGCAAAATGGAGTGTGCAGATCATGAAAAGACCAAAGCTGAAAGGACCGAAGAGCTCCCACTCACTAGTGAAGGACTTATCCAGAGGTTTCTCTATGACAGAGCATGTGGAGTCTGAACTACTGCTGCTGCTACTGCCTGGAAAACAGAGATGAGCCCCACAGAAAACCCCCAGAGAAGAAGAAACATGCAGATGGAAGTTAGTTCTAAAGGAAAGAAACCCAGAAAGGCAGACTGGTTCAAAAGGCACATCTTTCTATATGGAAGCATTTGCTCGGATCCCTCCCAGACTCAGCTTGCAAAGCCACCACTTATCAGCACAAAATAGCATGCTCAGAAAGACAGTTCAGTTAAAACCCATCTTAACCAGCCTATAACTTAAAACAACATGCCAAGGCTGTTTCCATCATAAGCAACAGCACAGAAAACCAAATCACACTGGAGAAGGCCACAGACATCAGCAGCAGATGGTTTGGTGACCAGGAGCCCTTTCCAGTCCTACACACGTAGCAATGTGCACTATTCCCTCTGGAAGGCAGGACCAGCTTCCTACGTGACACTTACTGAGCACACCCCTGCTGAGCAGGGCCCTTGCTTAGGGGACTCAGAGAAGTCTTTTTGGAAGCTAAGTCAGAGCCATCTGTCCTTTAAATGTTTTGAGTACCATTTTGAGTATGGTCCATTCTTGGGAGGACTGTGGAAGCAGAACGGGTGTCAGCTTTTCAGCCAGCACACAGACATCCCAAAGTCAAGTTTTTTCCCCTAGCAATATGAAATAAGATTAAATAGGACACTAGAAGAGTCAGTTACATTCAAAACACAAATGAATCTTTTGCCTATACCATAGCTAAAATTCACCTCTAACCATTCCCATGGTTATAAAAACCACATCTTCTACCACAGATCTTTGGTGTCCTCCTCCCACCTCTGTGAGAGGGTGAAGTTCCATAATAAAAGTGCTTGAAATCAAAGTACCAAGCCACACGCAGCCACCTTGTAGCAACCACGGAATCACCATGTAAGAGGATGTCACCACAAGCACAGCTAGCCAAGTGGAAGCAGACAGCACGCAGCCTGGGAGCTGCTCACGTGACAGCAGAGGTTCATTTTTCAAGAGACATGATAATTGCAGTGGCACGGGGGCAGCTCCCCAACTGCACTTCTGTCCCTGTGGCTCTGGCTGCCATTTCTGACACCAGCTGCTGGAAAAGGGGAGGTTGGTGGCACTAAGAGCTACCAGGAATCGCTATTGCCTTACCCCGCCTCTTCTTCCGCTTTTCTCCATCCTCTCCAATCTCCCCATCATCATCGTCATCCTCTTCTTCAGAATCACTGGTCTCAGAGCCAGAAATCTCTTCTCCTAGAAGAGAAGGGTGTGCTTTTTGATGCACTTTCTCTCACCACATATTGTGACAGCAGCATTTGCCCAGAGCCAGCAGGGTTTGACATTAGCTGTTGAGCAGCTACAGAAGTTACTAACTGCTGAAAGCACAGAAGGCTCACAGTGACTCAGGAAATCCAAGACAAGCCGCACAGGGTTGTGAAGTCAGCATATTTAAAGCTCAAAGGGGCAGTTTTAGTTGGAAATTAAGCATTCTTGGACTATTGAGCAGTTGACCTAAGAAGTTTTGCTAATAAGCCCTCCCAATGTCTTCACTGCAGTCTGAGACACAGGAGAAAACATTCAGAGGAGCAAAGTTCACTCATCCTTGCTACTTTAATGTACATCTGCACACATGAAACTGCATAGCTGCTAATTAAGAAACGGGCCTGCTCCATAAGCATTTTTAACCATTGTCACTATTGCAGACATCATGCTGAGATGTTTCAGACTGGATCTGGAAGCCAGATGGAGCAAAATCCAGCATTTAGCACGCGGACCGCCCAGCACCATTAGAACCATAAGGCTGACTGTTCCATAGACTGGGGTTCCAAATTAACAAATAAACTTTTCGCCCACCATGGGGTGGAAATCCCTATACTGAGCTCCTAATTCGCAACGAGTTGCTGATGATTCCCACTTCCCCTGAATGGGGGAGGTTTCAGGTAGCCATGGGAGTTCCTGATACAGCTGTTCTGCAGGGAGGGAAAGCAGGAAAATAAGGAGGACGTTATTTATTTAACGCCCTTCTGTTCCCAGAGACCCCTCCTGTTTGCCCGGCTGCCCCGAGGCTCCCCTGGGAGCCAAGACCTTGTGCTAGGGCCAAGTGCCACCTAGCGGGCAAGGCAGATGGGGCACGTCTCCAAAAAGAGACTTTTCATACCCAACAGAATGCGCCCTGGTGCAGAAAGAAGCACTAGGAGCAAAGGGGGAATCTCACCTTCTTCCAGTTTCTTTTTAAGCTCCTCAATTTCCTTCTGGAACTGGCGGAGCAGAGCATCTTTGGGGTCTTCGTTAATTCTGGCCTTGTTTTTGATGTTCTTGGCTCGGTTTGCGTACCTGAGGGTGCTGATGGTCTCGTCATAGTTGTAGTCTGCGGGGCCGATGTTCGCACACTGTCCCACACCAAAGGAGGGAGCAGAGGACAGAATTAGACACCATGAATGGCAGAACCCAGAACAAATAATTTTAGAGAGGCCTCTCCTTCACCCTGCCAGTCTCAGTGCCATTCATTCCCAAACTTTCCTGCTGCCTCCACACTAAGGTGTTTCCACCTACCCAAGCACAATTTCTGTTTGATCTCATGCACATTTGCACTGTGTTGAGAGCCTCTTGTACATAGGCAGAGAGAAAGGATAGAAAAAGCACATAAAAGGTTTTCTCAACTGGGAAGAGCTCTGAAATAAATAAATGAATGTCAGGCTGTTTTCATGACAAATTCTTCTTTCCTGTCAGAGCACACCTTGAGCCCCGATGCTGGCAGGGGTGGTTCAGCTTACCATCATGGTTTTGGAGTTGCCCCCAAGGGAATCCTGAAGGAGCCGGGTGAGTTTGGAGTTACGGTAGGGTACATGGGTGCTCTTGCCATCCACCAGCGCTGAGATGACGTTTCCCAGAGTAGAAAGAGAAAGGTTGATCTTGGTAGCTTCCTTCAATCGCTGTCCTGTGGCTCCAGTTTTTGCCTGCCTTTCAGAACCCTGCAAAGGGAATAACATGAAGCAGATCCACAGGGAAAACGCAAAAGATACCCTAGTCCACTCCCCTTCCTCAATTATACATAAGACGAGGTTGGCAGACATGTAATCAACCACCTCATCTCATTGGAGACCTAGCTAATTACACCACATATGGTTAAAGAGACAAGTCAAACAGGTCTTAACTGAAGCTTTCAATTCCATCAGATTCTGGACTGTTCACAATAAACCAGTGCAACTGGAGAAAAAGGCATATTACCCTAGAAGCAAAAATGTGATGCTTAATGGACACCCCTGGTGCAGCTGTTAAATGCAGCTGAAGAGCAAAGCAATACTGCAGTTGTTTTATAGGGAGCTTAACAGACCCATCTAAATACACATCATATAGATAAATAATAAATAAGATGCAGGCATTCAGCGCCATCAGCCTCCCCTTTCCTTTGTACCTTTATAGCATCCATCCTTGGAGGAGGTAAGGTCTGAGCCACAGAAAAGCATTTCTCTAGTGCAGCTACACTCAAAGAGGGTGAAACAGGGGAGGGAGGGAGCTTGGGAAGAGGGAAACTGCAAGGTCACAACCCTCTGACACGGTTACAATAACAAAAACACTCTTGCAAAGAGCTGGGTCTGCTGCCCAGGGTGCTCTTTCAAGTGCAGCTTATCCATCTGATGCTTAAGTTGTAGAAGAGAGCCCTTTCATTAGGAAAAGTTCTAGTCACACTAAAGCATTTGGCAGGGCTGGCTTAAAGCCCTGAGGCAAATGCTCCACAAGCAAAATGCCAACAAGTAACCTGGGCTTTAGCAGCGAGATGGGCCACGCTCTTTACGCAGCCTGTAAAGTCAGAGCCTCACACAGTGATTAGGCGAGCAGCAACCCGCAGCCCCACGCGCGACGGCAGAGCTGGCTGCTCCCACTTACGGCGAGGTCCACGAGGTGCAGCTTGCCCATGCGAACGTGCATGTTGCCATCGACCCCCTTCTCGCTGCACTCGATGGTGATGGTGAAGATGGCGTGCGAGCGGGAGCTGTGCTCGTTCATGTTCGTGGCACCAACAGAACCTTCAGTTGGGAGGAAGGGAAAGGGCATTGTTGTCTGCAGAACAAATCACACGCTCCCAAACACCTGTTGTCAAAGCACTTGTCCCTGCCTCTGCCCAATCCTGCTTATCGGGGGACAAAAAAGGGATGCTCTGGCTCAGTCACAAACTGCATTCGTGGGCTTTGACACTGCAGCACATCTCCAGTCTGGATTGCTGGAAGCATTGCTGCCTGCTCCAGTTTCATGCATATGACAAGCTCCCATTCTCAAAGCAGTGAGAGTTCCCATTTGCTTCTTTTTAAATCAAAGAAAAACCAAATAGCCTAAGATGGACCTGGAAATTGCTATATTTAAAAAAAAAAATGAGATAAAGCAATTGTTGTGCCAGGAACAACAGTAAGGCAGAGTGTTGCTCTGTAAAAGGATCTGGGCTTAACCAAGAAGTCTTCAAGAAAGCACAAACCACTTCCTAAGCATAGCACTACATCAGGCTAGCTGTTGTTCACCCTGATCAGAGCTGGAAGAGCAGAAGAACCGAGACAGTCGCCTTTGCCATGGGGCAGCCCCTTCACTAGGGCTGACCGACGTGGGAGACGCTGGCCTGCTCTACCTATCCTTGCTCCGAAGGGGTTCAGAAAGAGAGATCCTTTTTGCTCTGCTCAGCTGAGCAAGCTTTCCTGTATCAGGACTAGCAGTAAAACCTCCTACTGGGCTAACTCACTACCAACTCTTCACTCTGTAAGGCAGTCTGACACAGCATAGCTAAAACCCTGCCCACAGCAATGCTACGTACGGTTTTTGTGGCCCAGAGTCATGATTCTGTCCATATCATCTGCATTGTTTACGACATAGGCTGATAGGTCTTTGATATAAACTCCCACATCAGGTCTCTCTTTAACCTAAGAGAGAAACAGTTTAGATGGAGCATCCTTGGGAGAGCCCTTAATAGCAGTTTTCAATGACACTCTAACAATACAGTAATTTACTCCTCCAGGTTTTTGTCTGGACAGAAAACACTCCAATGCTCTGAACTGGAGCAGCTAAGGAAGAGTCATGCAGGACAATATTGCACTGGTTTCCCCCTGGTGGCAAACGGTGACTTCAAATCACACCCTCTAATTTCTACAACTATTGTCAGGGATGTCTAGGATGGAACTGCACACACTCAAATAAAGCAAGACAACTTCTCACTACACAGCTGACCAAAGGGAAAGGATTTAGAGAAGTCAAGAGACTGCAGTTTTAGAGTTCCAGCTACTGCATCTCTAAAAAAAATAGCACTGTGAGGAGCTCAACCTCCCACTCCTCCTTCAAGAGTCGTCTCTGGCCTTTATAAACATATTATCGCTCAGTAATTTAAAACAGAGAAGCAGAGATTGAGTGCAGCAGACTCACCTCTAGCCTTTGGGTCTGGTCTTTTCCTAGCAGATCTCGTACTTCTTCATTGTAAATTTCCAGGTAAGACACACGGACCAAAAACCTGTAGGAAAACAGATGGGTGAGAAACCTTCAGCATTTCTTGAAGCCCAGCATACACAAACACACAGCGCAAAGAAAACAAAGCATCACCACCAGAGACCTGCTCGATCCAGGCAGGAATTGCTTCAGTAGGAGCCTTTCAGCTGGCACAGAGGTAGAATTTCAGTTGCCACTGTCATGGCAAGGGCTTCCACCAGAGGGGCACAAACAAAAGACAGAGGTAGTAAAGAAAATATTTACCTTGTATCCCCCTCTGCCTTGGCAATGTGACCAAATATGTGGGCAAAGGAGTTGGGAATAATTCCTCTAAGCTCAGGAACTGCTCGGACCCCTTCCATAGTGAAAGTTTTCCCTGTGCCAGTCTGCCCATATGCAAAAATAGTACCTGAAGTACACACACAAAAAAAGAGTAATAAACCCTTAGAAGCTGGTAACCTTGCTGCTTTATCTCATCACTTCTTTGCATGATACCACTTACATTTTTAGTTTTAACAGAGTTAAAGCTTGTCAGCTTCCTCTAACAGATACTGTGCAAAGACTAGGAGAAATAAAAATGCTGAATAACCACAGCAAACGGAGCTGAGCCACTGTTTTATCCAGCCTGCAAGATATTTAATGAATTCTGCTCCTTTTAAAGCTGCAGAAAGGTTAAAGAATAGAGCATAATTACAATTAAGACAAGCCCAATTAACAACACACTCAATTAGAAGAATTATATGCAAAATGCAAAACCAGCTATTCCCAGTATACTAAACCACAGCGGAAACAACGTGAGGCTTCTATAGCCAGGCCACATCACAAACCCAGTGCTGAACCCGCAGATGCAGCTCAGACAGATAGGAATCCACATAGGAAAACAGAGGGAATCTTGAGATTCCAGACCCAGGTTCTCCAGAAACACACTTCTGCTTGAATTTGGCCTGGCACTGCTGAAAACTTTAAGCAGACTTCTCTTGAATGGCAGGTCTAACCAGGGAAGCACAGCCAGGCACCTCTGCTTCAGACAGGCTCAATTTTACATCAACTAAAACCTGGGTGTGTTAGTACAGGAGCAGATTATGCACCTCACACAAACCTTTAGGAACTCTGTAACTTAATGTTGTTGTAACATTGTTATGGAAAGTAGCAATTTACTTCCTTGCTGCCATCCACGTTCCCTTACAAAGGACATTTACATGCATAACAGATACACACACGTGTGTATTGTGGTCACACTCTTCTCAGTGGTAAAAAAAATAAAAATAAAAAAAAAGCAGCAGATTATTTGTGGGGTGCAGCAGATGTATCTTAGTTTAAAACAGCAAGGTTTAGAGAGGAAAACACAGCCATTATATTTCAAGACTGGTGTGCATACCTAGTCATTGCAGGACCATGGCAGCTGCTTGGCTACTGAAACTTAAGGGCCCCGAGAATTCTGATAATGAAACAAAATGTATTTTTTTTCAAACAGAGATATAAAATGAAAAAAAAAAAAAAAGAAAAAAAAACATGTAGCTAATTAATCTCAGCTCATCAGTGATCACCTACTGTTAATGGTTACAGCATGTACAACCATGGTGGTAAAGGTCTGCAGGTGCCTGCAGCAGTCAGGCTGTTTTAAGTCAGAGGCCACAACAGAAACAACTCAGGGCTGCAGCCTTCGCTTCGGGAAATTTGCAGAGAGATCAGGAGGAATTCTCAAAATAGAAAGAGGACAAGACAGAACCCTTGACTTAAACCACGCAGGACTTACCGTTGTACCCTTCCAGGACAGAGTCAATAATAGGCCTTGCAGTTAAGTTATAGACATCCAGTTGTTTACTCTCTGGTCCAAAAACAGTGTCAAATGTAAAGGTCTTGGGGGGCTCGTTGGACGAGTCCGTTTTGTGCACAGTGATAGTTCCTCTCATCTCATCCACGTTGACTGCCATTTTGTAGCCCGTCGCCTTCTCGCGCTCGTTCAGGGGCCGGCAGCGCACAACAACCTTCACATTATCGCAGCTCTCCGGCCTGTCCAGCTTCTCGGCCTTGTTGATCTGTAATTATTTAAAACAGACACGCGCACAGCGCGTCACACCCAGCACGCGACGGGCCCGGCTGCTTGAGCACACGCTGCTGCTGCTGTTTCACCTGCAGTAAATGAACATGGCCTGGAAAAGCCAGGAGCTTGGGGACTTAAGACAGAACTGGGGTATAACTAAGCCAGCGAGAATAATGTACATTTATTCAGTGAACTTAACCTCCATCCGTTCATCAATGTGGAAAGCCATTGAGCTAAGCTTGAATAATTCCACATCCAAGATGATCTGCGGATTTCTCCAGGAAATAACTTCCTGCTTGCCAACGCCTCAGAGAGGCGACAAGCTTTAACCAGGGGTACCTCGGAACTGATGCTATGGCAAAGAATGCCGGAGTTTTGCTTTAATTATGCATTTGAATGCTATAAAAGGTTAAGCGTAAGATTTAACGAGGACACTCGTTTCATGCCAAGCGTTTCAACCCCACAGGCCGAGCCGGGGATACGGCGGCTGCGGGGGGAACGCGGCGGGAGGGGCCGCGACCCCGCTGCGCCCTCGCGGTGCCGACCGGCGGCCTCCCGCAGGGCGGGCGGGCTGCTCGGTGCTCCCCGCGGGCCCCGGCGGGGCGGGAAGGCCCCGCTCCATCCCCCCGCCCCGCTCCCGGGCTCACCGGCATGATGGCGGCGGCGGCGGCGCGCGCTCCCGCCGGGCGGCACCGCGGAACAATAACGGCCGCGCGCCTGCGCCCGCGCGCGCGCCCCCGCGCGGCACCGCCCGCCGCCGCCGCGCGCCCAATCCCCGCGCCCTGCGGCGGCCGCGCGGCCAATGGGCTGGCGCGCGCCCGCGGCCCGCTCGCCGCCCATTGGTGGCGCGGCACAGCCAATGGCGGCGGCGGGCGGGGCGCGTCGCCATGGCCACGGCCAGGGGGCGGGGGGGAGCGAGGGCGGGCGGTGGTGGCGGCGCGGGGGGGCGGGGCGGCCGCGCGGGCCGGGGGTGACGGGGCTTGGGGGTGACATCTAGGGGGCTGACAGGGTTCTAGGGGTGACAGAGCAGTGCGGGGGTGACGGCTTGAGGGGTGGCAAAGCTCTGGGGGTGACATCGAGGGGACTGACAGGGCTCGGGAGGTGACAGGGCAATGAGGGGGTGACAGGGCTCGGGGGGGGGTGACTGGGCTCAGGGGTGACATCTAGAGGGCTGGCAGGGCTCTGGGGGCTCATAGGGCTCTGGGGGTGACAGGATTTTGGGAGAGACAGGGCTCTGGGGGGTGACAGGGCTCTGGAAGGTGACTGCTCTAGGGGTGGTGACAGGGCTCCAGAGGTGACAGCGCTCTAGGGGTAGTGACAGGGCTCTGGGGGGTGACAGGGCTCTGGAAGGTGACTGCTCTAGGAGTGGTGACAGGGCTCCAGAGGTGACAGCGCTCTAGGGGTGGTGACAGGGCTCTGGAGATGGCAGGACACTAGAGGGGGTCACAGGGCTGTGGAGGTGACAGGACACTGGGGGTAACAGGGCTCTGGGGGAGGTGACAGGGCTCTCAGGCTAACAGCTCTGGGAGGGGTGACAGTTCACTGTGGGTGACAGTACTGTGGGTGGTGACAGGAGTCTGGGGGTGACAGGGCTCGAGGCGGTGACACACCATTCACCACACAAATGAATTTTTATCTTCTCTTTTCTCTCATCTGTTCCTCGCTGCTGCACCTCGAATCGCCGCTCGTGGCGGACACAGGACCCTGTCCCCCTCCCTGTCACCCCAAGCGGAGCTGCAACAAGCAGCACGCACGGGAATGAGCCTGGGATCCCCGAGTCCCTTTGCCCGAGCAGGAGCGGGGATGGGGCAGGATCTGGGGCACACGGAAGGGAGAGATGCAACAGCCCGTGTCACAGGGCAGGGGACACATGGGACTGGGGACACACGGGAATGACAGGGCTCCGTGTTGCCATCCCCAAGTGAGTCAGGAGCTCCTGGCATGGTGCTCAGCGCAGTCACTTCACTGCTCGGCTGTTGTCACCACGTTACGCAGCAAGTGACGCTGTGTGCAAAGACTGCTGCACCAAGAGACTTATTCGGCATCAAAAACGCATCAGCCCAAGGCCTGGCGAGAAAACGGGGAGCTCCGTGCGGGCAGGCTGGGAAGGAGAAAAGATTTTAGCATAAAATATGGGAAGTGGCTCCCTGTGGAAAACACTACATGAGAAAAACCTTGCAACTAAGGGGAGAGGCCAGGAAAGCGGTCAGGAAAGATGAAGGGTGATAGGGAATAAAAATGGATCTGAGGAAAGTGCTGAAGGGCTGGTGGGTCCGGGGAAGGGGCTGAAGGTCCCACAGTTTTGGTCAGCACCAGCACCCACCTCCAAGAACTGCAGAGCAACTGGTGCTGAGCGGGACGAGCTGAACCATGGTGGGACAGGATGGAATGGGATGCGTTCTGGATAGGACAAGATGGATCAGGATGGGACGGGACAGGTTGGGATGAGGATAGAGCCGGGGCAGGGACAGGGTAGATTGGATCTGGTCATGGCCTGAGGGGTTGGGTCAGGTAAGGGAGGGGATGGGATAGGATGAGTCAGAACAGGTTGGGTTGGGAAGAGCCAGGTCGGACTGGGATGGGCTGAGCTGGACCGAACTTAACCGAACGGAACTGAACCAAGCTGAGCCGAACCAATCTGCTGCATCCTAGGACAGCAAGGACGGGACAGGGGTGAGGGGCCTGTGGCCCTTACAAAGCCACAACCTCCTTCACTTCACGCCTGCAGGTGCCTGAAATGTTAACGAGACACTCGGAGCGACCTGAGGCTGCCTCTGGAGACGTGTTAACAAAATCATCAAAGCACTAACTGTTGTATTTATTCTAACTTTGTTTCTCCTCCCCAGGGCACGGATATCTCTGTGGCGCTATGAGAAAGCAGCTCTCGGGATTGCAGAAATAAGCTCCCCGCTGCAGTTTCACCCTGAAACGCCAGTCCTGGCTCTCTGCATCCCGACCTGGCTGCCGGCAGCAGCAAAGGTGGAGGAGCTGGAGCCGCTTCTGCTCATCCACAGCCCTTAGCTGTGGTTAGGAGGTGGTTAGGAATCAGAGGGGTGAGGAATTCTGGTCCCAACACTGTGATAAATACAGGGAATTCATTATCACCTGGCTGTTTCTGCTAAACAGAACACATTTTATCGATCACTTTTAATATTTCAGTTTTGAAACCACTATTTTTACTCAATTGTGGGCCCCTCTTTTCCTGCGATTGAAGCAATGGCAAAGCTACCAGTAGAATTGAATATTGCTGTCCACTTTTGCTTAGGTTTATACTGACATTTGGAAAAGCCAAGTATCCTACTTGGCTGAGAAAGGAATAGTACTGCATGTAGATATTGGGCAGTGTTCAGCCAAAATCGCAGGGCACCACACTAAAATGTGCAGCAACAAGAGGATTTTTTTTCTGGATTTCCTTACTGTTTCCAGCTTCAAATGACTCCTACTATTCAGAAGCAGCTATAACTTAAATTAAAGCCTGAAACTTGTGTATCTGCAGTAGAATGACAGTTATCCCCCCCAGACTGTTCTCTGCTCAGTGTTTTCTTCTTCTCCCTTCAGGCCCAATTAAAGTTATCTCGAGTGCATAGCAATTTCCTGCCTTGTCCTTGCAGGAAAAACCAGTCAAGAAGATGAGGTCTGTATGCTTAATTTTAAATGCATTAAATTCTTTGGTTGTTTTCGAGTTATTTTCAGTTCCAAGTCTTTTAACAAGTTGACCACAACAAAAACACGTCAGCTTGGTAACCCTAAGTAATTCTCAAGGGAAATAACAGCAGCATTTTCAGTTCTTTCATTGCTGTTTGGAAAAGCTGCGACTTGCATGGCCGAAGGACTTGTGTCTGCTTGTGCAGTGGATCTGCTTCCCTCGTCTGCCCCAAAACCTCTCTTTTCCCCCCAAGAACACACGGCCTGCAGCCACGCATGGGCCAGTTTTGTGCTGATCCTGTTCTGATAGATGCTGGGAGGGGAGGACGGGCAAGACAGAGCAGAGGCTCTTCAGAGGAAGCTTAAAATTCCTCTGCAGTGAGGAATTTTGGTGAGTTTTGCCTGTTCCCAAACATGTTTAGGGAATGACTCAGGGTAAGCTGAGCTTGCATTGGGTAATTATCCAGTGCTGGCAGCTAAAAGTGAGTGTCAGAAGCATCAATAGCCTTCTCTGAGGCAGAGTCCTCGAGCAGCATTTCACATTGCATTTCTTCCCTTTCCTTCATTCTGCTTTGAAAAAGAAGAGGAAAAAAAAGCTGGGAGTTAACAGCAGCAACCTGGGCGCGGGGCTCAGCCATGCAGCTCTCCTTGAATTCCCACTGCAGAGAACGCTCCCAAGAGCCTTTTCCAAGACATCCTGTCTTGAGGTTACTCTTCTTTCCCCTGAGCTACAATGGGATGGCTACAAACTTCATAGAGCCCTTTGCAACACACACACGTACACAGCACGGCGTAGGAAGTTGTCATCTTTATTTTTTTTAAGGTTTCCTTTTTTTCCTTTTTTTTTCTTTCTTTTTTTTTTTTTTTTTAATACAGGTAATGCCATCGGTGAAGATGCTCGCAGCGCAGCGTGGTTGTAAACGCTCTCCAGCTGAGATCTTGAGGATGGAAAGAATTTTACTAGATAAGCTTCACTGGGATCTTTACACAGCAACACCAATGGATTTCCTAAACATTGTAAGCACTACGTTTTGCAAAGTTTAAATAGTTCTTTTTTAAGGAAACAGCTCATTTATCAAATAAGACTAGAAAACATACATGTGCACATACACACACATACACATTCTCCCCAAGGGGCTAGTCTTAGCTATCTGCAAGTCTTTTGAAGAATGTTACAGTGATTTTATTTAAATGTACTAATATTTAAAACTTCTTTTCTTTTCTCAAAAAAGGTACTCCCATTTTTAAAGGACAACTAAAAATGGAGGTTAAAAAGATCCTCATAATGTTATATGCTTTTTTTTTAAATACACACTGCAAAAATATTTCTAACTCTCTCCATTCTATTAATACTGTACATAGAAAGCTGTCAGGGTTTTGCTACATTTCACACACAGGTCTTCTTAAACCGTTTTCCTTTTCATCCCACTAATAATTTACCCCTGTTTTAGGCAATTAGACTCTCCCCTTGTGGCACTTATTTCACATTGCAGTTGCTAAATATTTGATAGAAACGAACTGCGTCTTTGAGAAAGGATCATGTGCTAGTAAGGCAAAAATCATGAGCTATGGACACAGCCTGGATCCCTTTTTATGGTAATGTGCAAATTTTAAGCCATCTCGGGCTGCTGATTGTGAGAACTGCCTCCTGTAGGTGCTTGTTTCCTCAGTGAATTCCGAGTACAATCATCATTACGGGGTTTGTATCTGCTGGCCTGACCCGATTCTCCTGGATAGCAATCCGGATAACGTAGAAACTTCAGAAACCGTTCGGAAACACTGACCTTTTACATTCATTATAGCTCAAAAAAAGCTCAATGGTTGGCAAGTACAAACACAAAACACAAAATAAAAAGGGGAAAACCCTCTAGGCTTCCTGGTATGAGTCAAAATTAGTCTCCATTTGGGTTGATAACATATGAAAACATACAAAGTTCACTGACCTCTGCTTTTTTAAAAGCTATGTATATATGTATAGAGTCTTCTGTGCGGTTGCGCGGCGCGGGCGGCGCGCTCAGACGAAGCCTTCGCGCCACGCGGCGCTGCGGACCAGGCAGCTGCAGCACTGCAGCGCCTGCCACCAGCTGCTGCAGCCCAGGGGCTCCACGCTGGCCTTGGTGATCATCACCTTGGAGCTGGAGAGACTCGCGCCCGAGGGGGGTCCTGCTAGCACCGATCTGCTAAGGGAAGCACAGGCAGGGTCAAAGCGGCCTCTGGTCACCAACCTGAGGCCAGGACACGGATAAATTCATGAAAGGCCCGTGGACGCGCTGCTCTAGGGCTGCTGGAGCTCTGCATTTGCTAGTGGGAGGAAAGAGGAAAGAAACCTGTAGCTGGGAGTAACCTGTGGCGAGGGGCAGCTGACCCAGCCTTCCTCCTCCTCCTCCTGGCCGTGCTGCTCTCACCGAGCCTGGGAATCTCGCCCACCTTCCATGCAGCTGTTCAGCATCCAGAGGGCTTTTCCATGGGGCCGGGATGGACCTGCAGATCCCAGCGCGGCCTCTCCCTGCCCGCTCTGCGCTTACGTGGCGACGGGTGGTTTATCCCCAGCTCACCCGCTCGTGCAGCGAGAGCTCCCGCGCCTGCAGCCCCCGGCGCTCTGCACACTCGGGACCCCAGCAGCCCAGCCCCAAGGGCGCCTGCCGCCGCGCTTCCCGGCCGGAGCATTCCTGGAGCGGGAGGGACCAACCCCCTGCCCTTCCCGTCGCTCCCGCACCAGCCGCAGCTGTGAGGACCCCGTGGAGGCGGCTGGTGCAGGGGGCACTTGGGCGTCCGCACGGGGAGGCTGTGGGAGCGAGGCCGGAGCAGCTCCCCGTGTCCTCCCTTGCAGCTGCCGGACAGGGACCATTGGGAACCTTCCCGCTGGGGAGAGGTGGCCGCAGCACCGCGACAGCCCGGCCCGCGCGGGTCCCGCTCGCCCTTCCAGAGCACAAGGACTAAACGGAGTTGTCTCCCCCTCTTTCAGCTCCTTCCCAAGCCGCGCCTGCTACCCCCAGTTTTTAACAGTATCCGAGCACTGCGAGCTGGGGAGGGATGCGCAGCCCTGCTCCGGGGGCTCCGTCTGCACCCGGGAGCAGTGGGAGCCGCTGCCTCCTCCTCCCAGCTGTGATGAAACACGCCAGCGCTGGCACCTCATCCTGCTCACGGCCTTGCTCCTGTTGGAGAGATTGCGATTCCCGCAGGGAGATGGAAGAGGAGCTGCCACAGAACAAGGGGGAGCTCCCAGGGCAGCCGCTGGGCGGAGAAGTTCCAGGCAGGATCAAGACTTTGATTTGATAGTGAAAAGAGCAGAAACCAAAACTTCCAGTTTGCTGTAGGGCCTCACTCTGGAGTTCTGGGCTCCCTCCTGCTCATCCCAGGAAAGGCTCTAGCCACAGTCCCACAGCCTGGACACACCGGCTGCCCCGGCTCCCTGCGCCCGTCCCCGCGGGGCAGCAGCTCCGCTGCAGAGCCAGCCAGAGCCCACCGGGCCAGGGTGCCAAAAAAAAAAAAAAAAAAATCACTTAGAGTTCTAAGTTGTGACTCGCTGCTTTGAGGAGGAGAGCTGCCTTTGGTGCACTTTGTTAAATAAACTACGAGCTCGGTCTGGGCGCTCTTGGTGCCTCCTGTGAGCGCAGCCAGTGCTGCCAAGGCCCCGTGGGACGCGCAGGCGCCTCCGGATCCACTTTTCATCCCTTCCATCCCTGCACCCGGCTCGGGCGGCTTCGCACCGAGGCCGTGTCCCCACATGTCCCCATGGTGCTGCCACCGAAGCGCTGGCAGCACCCGCTGCCTCTCAGCCCCACGGTGTCCAAGGACAGGAGCGGTGCCCACCAGCGCATCCCGGATCCCGGACAGCCCCTCGGCTGCTCTGGCCCCTCGAGGGCAGCGCCCTCAGGGAGCAGGGAAGGGCAGCGGGACAGGGAGGCTCTGCTGGGACACTGGGATAAAGCTGTTATTCCTAACAGCCCCGCACAGCTGGGGGCTGGCTCCACCGCCCGGATTAAGGCTTGGCTGGGGGAATTGGGCTGCTTTGCCTTAGAAGGAAACACAGGTGGAAATCAGCTCGGCAAAGGAAAAGCTCCCTCCGCTCCCCGCCGCGGGCGTCCGCAGGTGCCTACCTGGTCCTTGGGGCGCGCGGCCTCGCTCCGACCTGCGCCCAGGGCAGCCACGTGTCAGTCCCTAGGAAGCCCCCGAGGGCAGGAGCTGTTTCTGGCCCCCAGTGCCTGCCAGCTCCAGCACTGAGGTGCCCTGGGATGCAGGGCTGCCCCAACACGTATCCTGGGATGCAGGGAGGGCCGCCCTGTGCTGCAGAACTGCCCCAGCGCATATCCCGGGGTGCCTCAGTGCAAATCCCGGCATGCAGAGCTGCCTTGATGCATATCCCAGGATGCAGAACTGCCCCGGTGCATATCCTGGGATGCAGGGCTGCCCTGGTGCATATCCTGGGATGCAGAGATACTCCAGTGCATATCCTGGGATGCAGGGCTGGCCCAGCGCATATCTCAGGATGCAGAGATGCTCCAAGATGCAGGGCTGCTCCAGTGCATATCCCAGGATGCAGAGATGCTCTAGGCATATCCTGGGATGCAGGGCTGCCCCGGGATGCAGGGCTGCTCCAGTGCATATCCTGGGATGCAGAGATGCTCCGGTGCATATCCCAGGATGCAGAGATGCTCCAGGCATATCCCAGGATGCAGAGATGCTCCAGGCATATCCCGGGATGCAGGGCTGCCCCGGGATGCAGGGCTGCTCCAGTGCATATCCTGGGATGCAGAGATGCTCCGGTGCAGAGATGCTCCGGAGGCAGCTCTGTTAGCAGTCGCGGGCCCTGGGTGTGTTTTATACCCTGCCCTGCAGAGCACTGGGGTTAACAGAGGGAAGCCGGAATCACAATGAGCATCATGAATGAGAACAGCAAGAGCTTTTAATGCGCAAATTTTGACATAGCGTCCATTTAACAAGTCAGTTTTGCTTTTATTAAAGCCAGCTTTGGTACAAGCAGGTCGTTCCTGCGCTTAGTTTAGTTTGAAACAAAGCTAAAACTCTGAGGCTTCCCTGTTCTCCGTGCAGAGGCAGAGAGGAACACGGAGGGGGCGTTTTTTCCCCCTCTTTTTCCCCTTTCTAGCTGCTATAAGCACAGGCTTTGGGCCAGGCTCTCCGCATCTCCAGCTGGGAGCCGCTTCCCCTCCGTCAGCAGGTTCCACTCTGGGGTCCCCACGCGCAAGGAGGGCTCAGCGGGAGCTCCGGGAAGGGGGCTGCGCTGGGCGTTATCCTTACGGAAACGCCCCGCGTGAAAGGATGGGGGATTTTGGTTAGAGAAGACGTGAGGCTGCCAAGGAGAGAGTCATGAGTTACTGCTCAGAGCTGCCGGGAGGGTGGGTTAAGGCCATTAAAGGGTCTCTAGTCGCATCCCAAGGGTTCAGGGGGCCGGGGCCGCACGGCTCCCGGGTCGGTCACAGTGTTAAACGCCGCACGCGGCTCCCGCCAGGGTCAGTGTCGCGTTAGGTGCCAGCCATGCAGCAGCCTCCATTAGCAGTTTGTCTCTAGGCAAGCGGCTTAGATCTCAAGATCATAAAGAAACCTGATCAAGCACCAGCTTTTCCCCCTCGCCAGGCGCCATGCACCTCAGTCCTGCTCCGCAACCTCTTCCGTGCAACGCATTGCAAGCACCGAGGTGAAAGCACCCATTAACGTCTTCTGCATGGGACGTTTTGGCCTTAATAAATCTTCTAATTAACATATCTTCCTGATGTTACGGAGCATGCGGTGGGAAGACTAAAAAAGCTACAGAAAGAACAGAAGAGAATCAGTCCTTAACTTTGGGTTATTGACATGCAGCGTAGGCAGCACGAACGGCTCCTGCTACGCGTGGGGACAACCTGGGGACGTGTTGGCCTCGACACCATTCCAGGGCGGCTGAGCTCCTGTCTGGAGCTGGTAACCAGGGGGCTGGATCCGGGTTTTAACGGGGATGGAGAGCTGGAAGAGCTGTGGGGCCAAAGGCCATGGCTATGGGCACGGAGAGGTCCCCGTGTCCCACTCGGGACCAGCACAAGCATAGCCCCCATCTCACCCACGCAGCAGCACTTTTCATGGTGGGATCTAGCATTTCTCATCCTTTTGCAAGCACTTCAATAGCTTCCCACACGTGTCAATGAATGGGTGATCTGAGCACAACTCCTGCAGGGAAGCCCTTGCCAAGGAGCCCTGTGCCAGCTGAGCAGCGCCGCTGCCTCCCCAGGAGCCCTCCCGTATGCGCACGCTCCTCCTTTCCCTGCCCTCCCAGAACATCTGCCTTTAAAGCCCGGGGAGGAGAGGACTTGCAAACGCTCCAGTCCCCTCACCAGTCCCTCGGGGATGCAAACAGCTCGGAGGGTGGCAACAGGCCGCACATCCGTGAGCGGAGCTCCATAAACCTGAGAAAACTCCATGCAGTCCCAGCAGACACGCACCAAACCAGGGAACTGCTCCGGCAAATGGCTCCCGCTGCTGCTCCCAGGCAATTCCCCCCGGATCGGCGGGAGCTGCTGGCCCGGTGCCCAACCATGGCCAAGGTCCCTGCTCCTATCCCGGGAGACTCCCAGCAGCAGGGCTGGAGCGAGGCCCCCCCAGCACTCAGCAATGGGAGCCGCGAGGGGCCAGCGGGCACCCACCGCCAATGAAGGACACCACAACAAAAACTCAAAAGAAACGTGAGATTTAATAAAAGAAAAAAAAAAACATACAAAGTGAGTGGAAAAAACTGAAAGTGGAACAAAAAGAGAAAACAACCCAACAGCAACCCCAGCACGTTGCAGGCGGACCGGCCACGCGCCCGCACCGGTCCCAGCCCTCCAAAACACACTGCAACAGCAAGCAGACAATGTACACGGTGGTAATGTTCACATAATTCAAAAAAAAAATAATATGGACAGCTTTTGCTATTAATACAAACCTTTCAGACACACGCAACACGGCTGGGACCAAACGGCTGCAGTATCTGGGGGGTTTCTCTTTTGCTGCTTCTAGCCTAACGGACTAAAAGTCTTCAGACTGCTGAGATCAGCATCACGACGTGTTCGCAACTTGTTAAATAACAATGATACACAACTGCCCTATATACCACCTATTTAATCTCATCTTGGTCCAAAAAGGAAAAAAAAAAAATCCACAAGTACTAGAGAAATTAAAAAGTGACAACAAAACCCTCCATCCTGTTGGGAAAATTACGATGTTAACTGCTCTAAGGAGTGGAGTGGCTGTAATGAAGTTAAGGTCATCAAAATATCTACATGGAAAAGGTTGTCCAGCATAACAAAGTTAATGTGTATATAATAATCATTAAAATAGTTACATTCTGAATGTCTTCATCAGAAATGGCTGGAAATTGCTCCACAAACCTGTGGATTTTGAAGCTCTCACTCTTTCACTGCTCTCATTGGGCAGAATTCCCGCTGTTCTAGGGGGGAGAAAGGAAAGTCCCCGCGAGGCCGCTCCGGAGGGGCCGTTTGCAGGGACGGCAGCGCGAGGGCTCCCTGCAGCAGCCGAGCAGTGCTGCTCGCTGACACTGTTAGTGCACACAGCATTTTCCATGAGCAAGAACCCAAATTCTGCTCCTCCTTTGCCACCCAAGCGCGCTCCCGTTCCCTGGGAATCTGCACCGTCTCCTGGGTGCAACAAGAGCCCGTGCTCCTTGCACGCTTCTCCTAGGAGAGCACTCAAATCCCGTCACAACTGACAGCTACTCTTCATACTATGTGTAGCTTGGAGGCACAGCCTTAAAAATTAAGTGTTCAGCTTCCTGCAGGCTCTTAAGTGAGCGTAATTTTTTCACTCTTAAAGAACGGCCTGTTCCAAAATGTACCTGTGAAGTTTCCATGAGGTTCTCTCGTGCAAGCTCAAGCAACACTGACATGATTTTCAGCATATCCACGGAAAAGGCCAAAGTCCATATGAAAGCAGTTCAACACCTGAGTATATATTAAAAAAAAAAAAGGAAAAAGCGCGAGCTGCTGTGCCTGAATATGCGAGTTACAGACCCTCATCTTACGCTCCAGCACAACGCGGCCTTCGGACAGACCTGGAAAGGCTCAGATGCAAAGCTGTGCACCTCTATTTGAAAGTCAAATAATAAGGAATTTGCTAACGTATTATCTTAAAGACTTTTTCTTTTTTAAAAAAGGGGTCCTATAACATTAATAAGTCTATAAAAATGCACACACTCACAACTAACACTTAGCCAGCCAGCGTTTTTATAAACTCTGTACCCACTACATGGGCGCTAATATATTTGCTTTCTTTTAGCCCATTAGCTGATGGAATTGAGTCTAACTATTTTTCCTTAATAAAATAGCTAGTGAGGCCCTAGCCAGTTATTTTCCTGCCTCACCACAGAATGGTTCGAGTGGAAAAAGTAATATTGAACCTAATGATTCCTGTGGGCTTAGCGGCCCAGGGAAACACGGCTCTGCAGGACAGACATGTTAAAGAAAATGCCTTTTAAGAGCAATATAGGGCATCAGCATAAATATCAGCATAAATATTGTGCATAGTTCTCAATATCAGGGTTCTCCTTGGTAGGCATGTGTTTACAGATGCCTTTTTTTGCTTTGAATAACCTAGAACTACAGGTGAGCAATTAAATAGTTCCTGCACAACGGCAAAGCGCGCTGCAAAGGGACAAGCGCAATTCTGCCGATCCTGCAAGCCCTGCACATACAGCAACAAGCTCTGAAGAAATCCTTCCTAATTAAGTGTTCTATTTAGCTGTAAAGAAATAAATCAAAACATTGTCACATAAGTTTTATTAACCACTCTCTCTCTATATATATATATTATACATGACATAGCAAGTGTTTAGGAAAATCTGGGATTAAAATATGAAATTGCTGGAATGCCTATTACACCATGATTCCCAGGGCAGGGTTTCTAAGCACGGGGTTTTTTCACCCCTTCTGAGTTTCTCTGAATCAGTAATTGTGTTTGGTAAGTAACTGCCTCGGCCGCACTCCCCAGGGCTGCGTGTGCAGGAGCGGGGCCAGGGACGCAGCCAGAGCGAGTCCCACGCGGCCACCTCGGCCAGCACAAAGCCCCTGGGCTGCGAGGACAGAGGCGGCGGGCAGGGGGTGCCCATGCAGGGACGGGCACGGTACCCGAGCTGCTTAATCCCTAGGTTTAGGGCAGGCCTTCTCCTCACTCTGGGGGTTAGTTGACTTTGTTTAAACAAAAAAGAAAAACAAAAAAAAAAGAAGTTACACGGTGAGTTTGCTTCCTTAAGAGCTCCTGCCACTGCGGAAGATGCTCAGTTTCTCTTTCACTTTGGTCCACTCACACACTGCTATGATAGAGGGTCGCAAGCTGGGCACGCGAGCAACTTAACACCTGAAAGTACCAAGTCCGCTCTTGGCCTGAAAGTCTGTGTGTGATTAACTGAAAGAAACAGAACAAAAAGACATGGGTTAAAGTTAGGAAAAAAATAAACAAAAAGCAAAATGAAGTGAGACATGTTACAGGAGAAGCCACACACAGAATGTGCCTGCAGAGCCCCTGCCTCAGGCCACCCTGGGGACAGGCGACATCTCCCCCTCCGCTCCTGCCATTTGCCCGTCTCCTGTCCTGCTCTTATTTATTCTAGCAGCTTTTTAAACAATCCCTATGCTGGAACATAAGAGGTTCAACAGTTTTCTTTCAAAATCAGAACATGAAAAATTAACCCCCCAACAAAACCACTCCGATTGCCCCTATCTTTCCTCCCGCTGCCTATGCTTCCATCCCCGGCACTAGGATGCAGGCGGTCCCCGCGCTCCCGCATCTGGGGGCATCCCTGGCACTCCCTGATCTCTCCCAGAGGAAAAGGGCTCTGGAAAGATGAGCCACCAGACACGCAAGGGAAGAGGAGCCTTGCGGGAGCTTGGGGTCAGGACTTCACTCATCCTGCTGGAGCAGAGGCCTTTGCCCGTCGCGGTGTTTGTGCCGGCTGCAGCTCTATTTCCTCACCGCGTCTCCGCGGCCAACAGCCGCTCGTGCACAAACCCAGCCCCAGGTCGCCCTTCAATCTCCCGTTTCCTTCATCCCGGGTCCGTGGGGCAGCGCTGGGGACATGAGGAGCCCCCAGCGTGGGGCTGTCACCACCCGGCGCTGCGGTCCAGCCCCCAGTGCAGGGACCCGCCTGCACCGCAGCGCCGGGGTGGCCTGGGGCCCCGCGACGCCCGCAACTCGGCCCACTCCGCCCCTGGCGCCTCGGCATCGCAGCCCTAACTTGCACTTGGTTTAAACAAGAATAGCCCCGTTTTCAGCACATTATTTTACAAGCTGTTTTGCATTCTCTGTGTGTCGACAGACGTGCAGAAAAGCGTGTTTGGGTATTGGACTTGACGCCAACACGTTTACGCTGCGAGCAAATACGTAAAACACAGCGCAGCGCCGGGGCCCGAGGCCCCATCAGCCCCACGATGGGGACACGGAGCCGTCCGGAACACGGCCAGGGCGCTGCTGCTCTGGATGTTCCTTTTCTTTTCATCATGAAGATGACCAGAGAGCTGCCGCTGGCTGTTGGGGATAACAGATGGCAACCTGAGCACTTAATGCTTCTTTGTGCGAGGGGAAGGAGCAATAAATAAATAAATAAATAAACTCTTGCTGGAACAACAGTTACCAGTCTGCATGACTGTTCACTTCCCAATTTATTCCCAAAGGAGTGTTTTTTGAAGACTGACTCGAGCAGAAGCAGGATGATCCTCCAACCCCTTTTTTAAACCCGTTTTCACCATTCCTGCTCTGCCACTACCCAACCAGACAGCTGAACGGGCACTATTACCTACCCTTGCTCCACAGTCCTACCAGCTTCAGCAATGTCAGTTACGGTGCTACCGCAGCAAGCTAAGATAAGAATTCCTCCTTTAGAGGCAAACAGCTTTCTCAGCGACTCGGAGTAAGTGGAACTGAATCTCAGAGCCCTATTTCACATGGAGCCCTAATGAATCTCCAGTGTTTCTTCACTCTAAGCTGCTCTGCTTGCTTCTTCCCAGCTCTGCCTCTAAAAAAATAAAGTAAATGCACTCAACAGAGAGAGCCCCAGAGCTACAGGTCCCAGTAAGGTGGTGCACAGTAGAGGATCACGCCAAAAAGACACCAAAATTCTGTCAAGACTGTTCCCCACTTCTTCCTGATGGGGTGACGAAGCTTATTTCTAACCCCTGCCCTGGCTGCCTCCAGCAGCAAACCATTCCTCACGCCAGCTGTCACAGAGGCAAGGACAGGGATCTGCAGGCTTTAAGCACATGGAGAACAGCTCAGAAGGGAGAAGCCCATTTGCAGCCATCGCAGCCTCCCAGGGCCAGGCCTGGGCACAGGAGGGCCCCATCTCTCCCTACCCTTACGCAGGGAGTCAGAGGGGTGGCACAAACAGCTCTCCAAAATCCACTTTCCAATTGCTGCCCAGGCAACTGGGAAAAGCCACTGAAGATGCACCCAGTAACCTGAGGTAGATCACTTACTTTTTCTTGTCTTTGTCCTTCTTCAGCGGCTGCTGTGAGGTAGCCTGCAAGGATTGGGACTGCAAGGTTTCCACCGCGACCTTCCGCCTATTAAAGGCATTCATCTCTTCCTCCAGCTCCTTCCTCTTCTCCTCCACCTTCCTCTTCTCCTCTTGGTGTATCCTCTTCAAGTGCTCGAATTTCTCATGCAGCTGGTAGGAAACAGGCTCGCTGTTACGGCATCCGCTACACCCCGGGGTAGAGCCACACGTCCCACACGTGTCCCCACCACGTTACAGATCCAACCTTCCTGACAGGGTGCCAGGCACCCAAGGCCTCTGCAATGTGCAACGGCTGCAGCCACTTCTCCAAAGTGGCAAAGACTCAAACTCAGCTCTGCTCGTCAGCATGCACAGAAGCAGGAGGAAGAGCGAGCCCTGCACGGGGATAGAGGAGCTCAGCTCGCTCCCCAGTTCTGCCGCAGGGCTGGGGACACAGCGGCCTCATCCCTTCCTCACTGGAGCGAGGAGGATCAGCCCATTTCCAGTTGTGAGAAATGTCTGTCCCTCTTTGCAGGAGGAATCCGGCCCGGCAGCCCCCTTCCCTCTGCCACGGCCGCTGCGCGAGGAGGCGTCGCGCTCTGCCCGGGCAGCGGCCTGGCCGTGCCCACGCTGCTCCTTCCAAGCCATCACCCTGGGTCCCCTCCTCTGAGCCAGGGGAGACGAGTGCTTGTGCTCTGCTAACAAGATCTGCTCAACATCTGCACCTGCTTTAGAGGATTCAGCCGCTGCCCAGACCCAGATCCTATGGCTGACTGCGTATTTTGAGCTCTTCTCACAGGTTTTTGGCACACCCACCTCTCTCTCCTTCTCTTTCAGCTCTGCCTCTGTCTCCTTGACTTTGTTAACAAACATTTGCCTCATTTCTTCCTCTTTCCGCTGGAGCTCGCCCAAGAATTCCTTCCTTTTGGTCTCGTACGTTTCTTGGAGGCTGGGTAGGAAAGCAAACACAATCCAGAACATCAGTGACGTAGGAATGGGGAACCACATACCTGTGTTGCTCAAAGACAGACAAGGAGGCAACACCACCACAGCCAAACACCAAGTTCAAAGGCAGTGCTGGCCCACAGCACCACAGCACAACCCGCAGACCTCCCGCTTCCTCCTGGTGCCAGTGCCCAGCGCGGGCACCTCACCTGAAGGGCTGGCTGTCCGGGTCCGTGTCCTTGAAGCCCATCTCCTCCAGCTTGCACCGTCGGTACAGCTCGTAGTGGCGGGTGTGAGTCTGCTCCCGAAGATCCTCCATGTTCACTCGGATCAGCATCTCCCTCAGCTTCACAAAGTCACAGTGACTTTCGTTCTCCACTGACGGAATCAAAGGGAAAAGTCAGCGAGCTGCACGCGCAGAGCCACTCCGCACTCCCCTCCTGAGGGTCTGAGCGCCAGGCAGGGGGCACGGAAGCCTTTGGGCTGCAGAGTGGCAGTTAGCACAGGGACAGATGCCAGATCTGAGACACTGGTGGCAACAGGAGCGCAGCCCGGCCAGCCCATGGCAGGCCGCCCAGGACGCGGTGCTGAGCGAGGGGCTGGGTTTCACGCCAGGCCCCGGCTGCATGTGGCACAGCCGGGAGGGACAGCCCTCCCACCGTGTCCCAACGCAAGAAAAACGCAGGAAAGGCATCCTGCTCCGGCAGGAACCCGGCACGGAGCAGGAGGGCTGATGGTCCCAGGCGGCGGCGGCGCTCGGAGCCTCACCTTGCACTACTCCCCACGGGTACTGCCGGGCTCTCACCAGCTTGTTGCCCACCTTCACCTCCTCCGTGCTGCCCACCACGGCGAAGGGCAGGTGAGCCTGGAACACAGCGACACGGTGCTCCGGTCAGGAGCGGGCAGAGCCGGGCGCATCCCGCGCTCCACGCTGGTCCTGCAGCCGAGCCCTTGTGCGCGGGCGCCCACTGCGAGCAGCGACACAGTTTTCACAGTTCACCAATTCAGCTAATAAGAACCACCAGAGTGAAAATATACACCTAAGCGACCCCCAAATAATTGCCTGTTTTACTTTCAATAGCCAAAAAGACAACAAGAAGAAACATCTAAAAGGGTTGAAAGAGAAAACCCGAAGCACTTAATCAGAAACAGCTATGCGGGAAGATGTTCATTTTAATGAAAAAATCATTTTATATTAAATCAAACAAATAAAAAAAAAACCCAAAAATTTAACATGAAATCATTTAGCCTGTTTCTGTTCTAATAGTTAAACTATGATTGGAGAGACAGGGACAAATTCTAAAAATTGACAGAGTTTTTCAGATGCTTAAACCAGGCCTGAATTTGGTCTGAACCAAGTCTATAAGTGTCTTTATGTACACTAGGTTCTCTGTGCTCAGTCTCCTTAAGTCAGAAAGCTAAAGTAAAGTGTAACTATACATTTCCCTTTCAAAGTTTCTCTTTTCTCAAACAAAAAGTAGCTTAAAAAGTAGAGTGTGTGAATTTTAGAAAAAAACTAAAATATTTGTTGTATTTAAGTTAAAAAAATAGAGTTGAGTGTCCCCGGAGACCCCAGAGAGATTAAATAAGAGTCACATTTTACTTAAATCTATGTGCAATAGCCTTAGGCATCTGCCAGATCAACAGCTCAACTTTCAGGCAGATTTAGCATCTCAACAGCACCGACGAAACTTGCCTTTCAAAGGCATTTTTGTGCTGCAGTTGAGTTTGTCACAACTTGTTGGGGCAAAGCAAGGGGCAGCGCTACTCACGTTCATCACAGAGTTGATCTCGGCGACCGCCTCGTCGTCCGTGGGGAACTGGTAGATCTGTACCCCGTTGCTCACCAGCTCGCTCATGATCTTGATCTTAAACTTGTGCAGCTCGCTCTTGGAGATGGTGTCGGCTTTGGCGATGATGGGGATGATGTTCACCTGCAGGAGGAGGGAAGGAACACGCAGGTGAGCCCCACACTGGGAAGCGGCTCCACGGGGCGCTCCGACGTGGGCTCCCAGCGCTCCGCGTTGCCCAGCTCCACGGAAATGCTCCGGTTTGCACGGGAGCTGCAGCAGCAGCCCAGCCAACACTAGAGGGAAGAGTCTTCCAGGATTGTATTTCGACTGCGAGACGTCCAGAGAAACTGCAGACAAAACACCCTGCAACAAACACATGCAGCGACTCCACCAAACTTGGCTCTTGCCTGGGCATGTTGTCACACACTTCAGCTGGGTAGAGACATTAGAGCTGTCACCTCTCAAGCTGTCACCTATCCAGGTCCATGGGCTGTGCAGCAAGGCCACTGCAGAAAACGGGTGTGAGGATGAAACACCACAGCAAGATGATGCAAAAACCTTCCCATGCTTCAAAAGAAAGAGCAGGGATGTCTCTCTCAATCACAGGCTGGCTGAGGTCAGAGGGGACCTCCAGAGATCCTCTAAACCCCCTGCTCTCAGACACCTGTTCAGGAGTTGGAGATGCCCTCAGGATCCCACCAGCACCGCAGCTCATACGCGCGCAGGTTGCACCGGCCTGCAGGGAGGTGCAGGTGCCACCGAGCTGGCACCAGATTCGTTTTCCTGCTGTTGCTACTCGACTTTGGTTTTGTATCAGTGCTGAGGCACAAAAGCTGCTCCCCGAGGACTGTGTCCAAGTCCCAGGGCCCTCATGTGACTTGCTTTCCTCTCGGGAGATGCCATGTGGAAGGGGAGCAGGGCTCTGTTTTATGCCAACAAATCTGCAGCAGATCCAGTTTATCTTTCCTTATCCCCTCTCTTTTCCCCTGTTACACCCTATGGAAAAAACAATCCCTTAGGGTCACACATATTTCCCATTTACCAACCAGCTGCCCTTTATTTACCTAGGACCCCGTTCGGAAGATGTTTCTGGCTCCCTGGATGCAATTAGGTGCCATTAGCTGCAGGCAGCAGCTGCCCATGAACTCAGCCAAACCCTGCGTTACAGCACGATGGAAGACTGTTAGAAACAGCTTTACCCAAAGGGATTTTGTAAAAATTCACACTTAAAGCAAGGTTTGTTAGTGAATTCATTACATGGATTACAAAGATTCAGCAGCTTCCTGACACCTGATACTATGTCCCTGGTGTGGCAAGCAAAGACAGAGCTGACCCAGGTTCCTACAACCTTCCCTACAACCTTAAGAAACACCTGGAAAGTACCTTGAAGCCCTGGGATGTCACCAATGCAGAAAAGCAGCATAATCCCCCAACGCACACACGGAAGATCAATGGTCTCCACTTGCTCAGTCATTTATAGGTATCATTTATAGGTACACGCTTGCGCTAGGCCAACACACCAGGAAATCCAAGATGTTCTTACAGCGTGGTGAGAGAGAGATGGGAAACCAAAGGAGCTCCTTGAGAGAGGAGCATCAAGTGGTAGTTCAGAAATACAACAGAAGCTTGTGTGAGCATAAAGCTCCCCTCTCTGCACAAGTACAAAGGATTTGTTTTGGTATTATCCACGGACCACACTAAAGAAGGCCCTGGGGAGATGTGAAGAGTAGGGAATGCAGAAGGAAAGGAAGAGGGAAGCTTTGTCAGACCCCCAGCGCCAAGGGGAATCATGTAAAAAGCTTTCCTCCAAATATGCTTCTGAGAACATGTAATGCTGGTGCCACGCCAAGAGCCAAGGCTTTTTTACAGGAAAGTTCTCGGATGCCTGAGGAAGTCGGTGCAAGAGTCACCCCGACTGCGAGCAGGCCCTGCACCAGGAAGCCCTTGTCTGTTCCGGAGAGGAGCCAAGCGAAAGGAGGCCGCCTGCGCCGGGGTGGCGAGGCCAGGACGCCAGGAAAGGCTGGCAGGGCTGACGCGGACAAGAGCCGGAGAAGGGAACAGTCCCTAAAGGGGGCTCAGGGGGGCTTCGGCTACTGCAAGGTCCCAGCTGCCTTGTCTGCCCCCCATAACCCGATAGGCACCCACCAGCCTGAAAGGAACCATCTTGCTGCTAAAACATTGCTCTTTAAGGCAAGAAATTCCTGCTGAGCAAGGCAGCAGAGCAGGGAGGATGCTGCCAGCAGTGACCTTTGGAGCCTGTCCCCAGGCCCCTGGAAGCAACTGGGCAATCTGGAGTGTGCCAGAAACCTCCTTCCATGCTGTGCAAATGTCAGCGGTCAAATAACCTGCTGCCCCCCAGGCACCAGGGACTGACGCACAGAGCAACAGTCCCCGGCAAGAGCTCTCTCACTGACCCCTTTTTAGGCTTCCTACGACCTTGAGAGCAACTTGCAATATTTGCATTTACAGAAGATGTCCCGATCTCCTGATCGGAACAGGCTGGTTCTGTAGCAACCAGCAGTGACAGCTCTGGGCATCAGCCTGCATGGCTACCGCTCAGCATCAGCCCTCGTCTCCTCCACACAGGTGACCTTGGGAAACCTACTGCTTCGGGGGCTCTCAGACAGGCCAGGACAGCAGAGATGGCTCTGCAGCTTCCACAGTGAAACTGCAGGAACTGAGAGCCATCCCCACCTGCACGTCCACAAATAGGAGCTAACAAAGATGCAGCCTTCCACACAATATGAACAACAACATTAACAGAAGCATCACCACAAAGGGTGCTCTGGGTCTCCAGACCCTTACCTTGCTATCCAGCTTCTTCATCGTTACCAGGTCCAAGGACTTGAGCGAGTGTCCAGTCGGAGTGATGAAGTACAAGCAGACGTGAATCCTCGTGTCATGATAGTTGAAGAGAGAACGACGGATTTTCAGCTCTTCTTGTAAATAGTTTTCAAACTGCGTATCAATGTACTCAACTATCGGCCTGTAACTAAAAATACGCGTTAGAAACCCAAATACTGGAACTCGGGATAAACAGTTTAAAGGTTTAATGAATTCTCCTAGGCATACTATGATATAATTAAAAAAAAAAAAAAAAAAAACAAGAAACAGTTAGGACAGGCACAATTTAGCCTTCCAAAAGGAAAAGTGTGGCATTTACAAATAGACCTCATAATCCAAAGGTCACTAGAATTTCCTGGGACTGCAGTGAGAGGCCTGACGATGGTGGAGCTGAAGCACGGACTGACAGCTGGGCTTTGCCCAGCTCCCGGGGTGAGCCAGCTGGCTGCAGCAAGGCACAGGGACCAAGGAGATACCTTGAGTCCTGGAAAGCCTTCACCTGCGGCCTGAACAAGATGTCTGCACAATTAAATGAGACAGCTCCACAGAAACCAATCACTGTTGGAACAGATGATGCCTGACCCTATGCTGAGGACAGCCGGTAACGGCTTGTGGCCCTGGAGATACCATTCGCTGCTCAAAAGACCTCCTGTGACCTCCCCATCTCATCGCAACTCCACACCCAACTTCTAGGGCAGTCCCAGGTAGCAGAGCCGCCCCACGGGGC
The DNA here is from genome assembly GCF_059628265.1 of Tinamus guttatus. NCBI lineage: Eukaryota > Metazoa > Chordata > Aves > Tinamiformes > Tinamidae > Tinamus > Tinamus guttatus. The sequence goes on along the minus strand of NW_028289244.1, from coordinate 966,908 downwards.
CCCGCTCACAGCACCGGGCTGCAGAGCTGCCCAAGGCCCCGAGGCAGCGCAGGGGAGCCGGGCGGACGGCCCGCGACCTGCCTTTCGTCTTTATTGATCTGGTCTCCGAATCCAACCGCGTCCACAATCGTTAGTTTGAGGTGGACGTTGCTCTCCTGCAGGTCGTAGGTGCGCGGCCGCAAGCGAACTGCGCTCTCGTAGTGACTGGCTTCCTCCGTCTCGAAGGTGGTGTTGAAGAGGGTGTTCATCAGCGTGGATTTCCCAATGCCCGTCTCACCTAGCAAGGAGGAGTCAACAATTCGTGCCATAGCTACTTCAAAGAGCATTAATTACAGAGCAAAACTAAATTATATTGTGAAAGGTTATTACAAATCCCCTGCAGCCAGCCAGACATAATCATCATAAAGATAATAGCATTCTTGCAGGCATCCCATGCTTAATGCAGGGCTAACACCGAGCACTCTGGTGCACGATCCTCCCGGGGAGGGAAGGCCACAGTAAAACACTGTTTTCCTCTCTGCTGCCCCTGACCTTGCTTGGCATCCTGCACCAGAGAAGCTGGGCACAACTTAGCAGAGTCTTTTGAGAATTCAGAGGAGATAAGTAAAGCTCAGCTGCCCCTATTGACTGGGATTATTTGGCTCCGTTGTCGGCTCTCCCAGAGCAATAGCTCCAGCTACTGCGGCAGATCCCAGGGAAGTGGCATGTGTTCAGAGTGCTTGGGAAGGAGCAGGCAATTCTGCCATTGAGATTTCTTCTCACCCTTTTCTGTGTGTGTTTTCACAGGTCTCTTTACCACTTTCTCTCTGTGCTTTACCTTGCCAAAGTCTGAGAACTTGTCTTTTTGGAAAGGGAAGCAGGAATCTGGGTAGCTCTTTCGCTGCGGCAGAGCAGCAGGCAGACAGCTCCGAACCTGCCAGGACCACTTGCTGCCAGACAAGCGGTGAAAACACCCCTTCCGTGGCTGGGAAGAGGCTGGATGGAGGTCTCCCAATCCCCCTGGGCAGCTGGAAGCCCTAAAGCAGCTGGTCCCTCTCTCCAGCCCCATGCCTGCAGTCCCACACGTGTCACGCTGCACGAGGCGGCCCCGCCGCAGCGGCGTCACGGGCAGCCCGGGCTCCTGAGGCCACTCGTGCGCAGCCCGACAGGACGGGACGAGCTGCAAACTCTGCACCACGCACGAGCTGAGGGCATCCAAACAGCTTCAGCAGGACAAGGGCTGTCTGAGAGAGCAAGGGCTGCTGCTAGGTTTTGAAGGGTTCCAGCTCCACAGGGAGATCTTCCAACCTGGCCCAGGCAAGGCTGTTTGCAGCAGAGCTGGCTTCCCCTCGTAGCACTCGATTTCTAGCACCCCTCTCTAAGTATTTCTGCTTCCTCCCTTTTCCATCCCTGTTGGCGCATGACTCCTCATGCCACATAAACTAAGGGGAAACAGGAACTTTACCTAGGGGAAAACACTTTCCTGGGCCACTGAAGTAGGGCCCTTCCAAGGCAGCTTCATCTTTGTGGAGAACTAGCAGCAGCAGAGCCAGTCTTGGTGCCCTCCTCCCAGGACGGGCAGAGGGCAAACAAGAAAAAGTCTCCTAAGTGCAGGCCCCATCCCATGCCACCAAAGGCCACTGGGCTGCAGCACCAGCCAAGCTCTGCCCAAGGACACTAGGCCTGAAGGCTGCCCCTGAGCTGCTGGTGAACGAACGAGACTGATATTGTCCAGATTGGCTCACAAGGGGCCCCATTTGAACGTCTCCTTCATTAAATATAGCCCTGTTGGCCAAGGCAGCATAGAAAAACAAAACAGAGGACAAGGACCTTCTGCAGCCTGCGTGTTTCCCATGTATTTCCCCCATTCCTGCTCAGCTGACCACGGTCCCTCGCGGGGCTCTTGGGAGCTCGGGCAGCCTCCGAGCGCTGCAGCAGATGCATGGATTGGGAAATAGGAAGATGAGCAAGTTTCTAGCTGAGAGCACTGCCATGCCAGCTACCAAGGGGTTGGCTCTTGGGGTTTTTTTCTTTCCCATTTTCAAGCACAGCAGAACCCGCTCTTCACCAGAAAACAAATTCCACCTGGTGCTCAGCACAGGGCAGAGCACACCGTGCACCTGCAGCGTGCAAGAAAGCAGCCTGGTGATCTGCATTTGTCCAAAAGAAAAGTCATACAGAGAACTCACTACTGCTACAAGCCACACTGTCCTGTTCAGTTCTGGGCACAGCTGGGAACAAAATGGGGCAAAAATTGGCAAGCAGCAGCATATATTTTTTTTTTCTTCCAGCACATGTTTCACACGTTATTTGGCTAGATGAAAAGGCAGGACTATCTGCTCTGGCGTCCTCAAGAACGGCACCAGCTAGAGACATGTCTTCTGCAGAAGTTACCCTTCCCCACAGGAAGGAGCCTGTAAGTGCTGGAGGTTAAACTTTGATTTTACACATGGTTTTACTTGTGGCTTGGATATGCAAAACCAACTTATATGTAAGCATCTAAAATTACCAGCATTTCACCATGCAATCTACAGAAAACCATATTCTGTTCAGGCAGAATAACTGCCAGCTGGAGAACTGCTACATCTTCAAGTATTTCTACTGGTCAAGCAGGTTACAAAACTTGTGACTTTATAGGAAAAAATAATTAAAGTAAAAAATCATGCACATCCCATCACTGCAAGGAATGAGGTTTTTTTGTATTCCAGCCAGCATCACCTGCTAAATCGTGCCAATACCAACATTTAAAGAAAAGGATATAAAAAAAGTACAGGAAATACAGGAAAAAAAAAAGAGAAATACAGGAAAAAATACACATAGAAAAAAAAGAAAAGGATATAAAGCAATTATTTTAAAGGCTGCCTCTTGCACCCTCTGATGATCCTCAAGATCGTCCCTCCCTCTGCAGCAGGAGCCTTGTGGAGCTGTCGCCCCCGGCACACGCTGCCCTCCCTCTCTGTCAGTCACTAAGGCAGAAAGTTGCTACGTTGGAACCTTTACCAAAGCTCTCCCTGATGTGGGGCAGCACGTATCAAACAGCAGCACCCAGGGAGCTCACGCTCATCCACCCAAGGGGCGTTTGGAGGAGTTGGGTCTGTCTGGTTTGCGACAGGTCCCCGGCGAGGCCCGTGTCACGGCAGGACCCCGGCAGGCCCTGTCCCACCTGCGGGCACCGCGTGCGCCCGCAGGGCCCGTGCTCACCCACGCAGAGGATGTTGAAGCTGAAGCCCTGCGTGACCGACTTGCTGACCAGCTGGTCGGGGAGGCTGTCGAAGCCCACGTGGCCGCCCAGGGCCAGGTTCCTCTTCTCTTCATTCTGCAGGGAGAGCACGGGGCAGCCGTTAGCACGGGAGGAACCGCCGCGTCCAAGGAACCACCGCCCTCCCCGGGGACCGCAGGGCCACCGAGGCCAAGCCCTGCGCCCACCGCATCAGCTCAAATACTGCAGCCAGCGGCCACAGAAAGAGAATAACCATGATTTTCATGAGAAATCATCTTAGCGCCAGAAACAAGCTATCAGCTACAAAGGAAAGAAAATATTAGCACGAGCTCCAACTTCATGCAGCTGGGAGATTAACGGAGGAAACCCCCACTGTGTGTTTTATCACTCCTTTCTCCTCCTCTATTTTATTTTCTCAAATCCTCCAGCCCTGCAGCATTCAGCCAGGCAGAGCCCACGTTTTCCCCCACACACTCCGTGTTTTTCCCTTCCCTTCCCACTCCGCGAGCGCTTTGTTCGGGGCACTGCCTGCACGGAGCCAGCGGCACCCGCCGGCTCTGCCATCTGCGCCCGCTGCGGCTCCCCGGCCTCCGCTGTTCCCGTTCCTGCCTCCTCCGCGGCAGCGCGGAGCCATCACCTGTCCTAGGAGCTTCCTTGGAAGATTAAGGCTGGAGAAGCAGCTCCCCCCAACCTGGCTCGGCTCTCCTCCCTGTCCCACACAATCTGGCCTTTCCGCACGGTCCCAAGGCACCGAGAGCAGGGAATCGCAGCCAGAGAAGAGACTTAGCTGCCCGACGAGCTTCAAATCAGTTCCCAAGAGGGAGAGCAAGGTGGGAAGTTAATTCCCACGAGGAAAATAAAAGAAATGGAGAGCTACGCTTTGCATAGCTGCTTATGCCTGCAACAAGACCCTAAACAAGGGTCTTGAGCACATACAAATGTGTTCAACTGCACCTCGAGGCAAGGCTTCCCTTAATCCTGCCTTTGGTTGCACAAACAAACATCCCCAGTTGTGCAAAATACATGATTTAAATCATAAGAGCAACTTGAAAACAGCCAAGGCAGCTACAGTGCACAAAGATTAATTTTTTGGCTGTCCTCATTAACATTTGTTCCCAGTTTTCCAGCGAAAATCAGGCCAGGGCTGCCGGACAGGAGGGTAATCGAATCGCAACCGGCCTCTCGCCCCAATTGTGCTTCACTCCGATGGGATCGATCCTCCTCATTACCCGAGCGGAAACGGCCGCCACTTAAAGCTTTCCTGCGGGAGAAACTGAGTCAATTAAGGCTTTGCAGAGACCAAGCATCTACACAAGCACTAAATGGCTTAAAAAAAGGACTTTAAAAATATAGAAGTCCCCAAGCTGCACTTCCAGGGAGACTGTCGGGAGGAGAGCGATGCTCCCGGGCCCCGGCGGGGATGCAGTGTTGGGGGAGCCCAACCTGCTCCTGCCACCCAGGACACGCTGCAGAGCTCCACACACCAGCTCCTGCCACCGCGAGGCAGGGACAGCAACGCGCATCGTTCCCACGGAAAGTAACCGGGTTTGAAAGCTGCGCTCCGGGGCGCTTTTTATTATTTTAAATAACAAACACAAAAACAAGCACACAAAAACACCAAACACGAAGTCTGCAGTGACATTTTGGCAAGGAAACAAATAGAGGCTGCCTGTGGCTATGATTAGCATGAGAGTGCCCCAAGGCTGGCGAGATGTTTCCAGGCAACAGGCAGCACCAGGCTCCGCTGTTAAAATCGGCTCCGGCGAGGCCGCGTTGGGAACTCGGTCGTGCTCCACCGGGAGGAAACCCAAGTGCGTTTGCACACACGGGGCTTCATCACCTCCCCTCCGCAGCGCTCGGCCACCGCTTGCTACGGGACCAGAAGAGAACACCTCGGCGCAGCGCTGCGCCTCATCACAAACCGCAAAGTCAGAGCGCCAAAATTCAGTGAAATATTTTTGGCCAGTGACCTCGCAATGCGCAGTTTCCTCCTCTTTTTGTACGGGTGATAATGACCTGGTGCACGTCCAAGACGCTGCTGGTGGAGCAGGGAGCCGCCCGCGCCGCGCTGTCACTCCGCTGCCAAAGGCGCTCACTGTCGTTGCCGTGTTAGGACAAACAACGACAGCAGCTTCTGTAAAGCCCAGAGAGCAGCGGAAAACATGATTTTATACCCCCTACACCAAGGCATCGAGTTCAAAAACTTGAGAGCCCGAGTGTGCAAGCTGTGTGTCTCTGCAAAGCCACTCAATGGCTGCAGTGACTCATTGTGGGGAGGAAGCTGACAGTGACCACTGCGAGCGGCTCCTGCAGGTACCTGTGACCGATTGACGGGTTCCAGCCCCAAACAAGGAGGCCCCTTTCAGCGCGCGCCTACTCTCCCAGAGCAGCTTGACACGGTTCAGCTGCTAATAAAGATGACAGCGTCATTGTAAAAATGACCTCAAAAATAAATAGATAAGGAAATCATCGATTGCCTGCTGAGGGCTTCAAAGCATCCAGGGCTTCCAGCAGGAGAGCCGTGCTGAAGAGTTCAGTATAAATAACTGACCCAGAATGCAAAGGCTGCCCTAAATGAGGGCAGCAACACGGGTTTGCAAAGGCCAAGAGGCTCAGCAGGATTTTCCCCATGTTTGTGGCACCACCGAGCTCAGAGCTGCTGGTCCTGGAGCAGCAGGAGCAGCTCCCTTTGACTGCACCTTGCCCTGTACCCAGGAGCTCCTGACAGCTCCAGGCGTGGATTCCCACCACATCCCGAGCGGCACCTGCCCCGATGCCGGCCCAGCCGTCGGGAATCTCCCTGCCTGAAGCTGCAGGGCTCGGACCACAGATCCAAGGGGATAACTTGCAATGAGGTGACCCCGCAACAAAACAAGTTATGGGCTTGGTAACAAACCCGAAGCCCATCGAACGTCTGCAGCCTGCCGCAGAGGCCGCGTGCATCCCGGCAGCGCGGGCGAAGGGCACCCGGGGCCGCCACGAGCGCCCAAAGGAAATCGATGGCGGGGCTGCTCCGACGGCCGCGTCCCGCAGCCCTCGGAAGGGCACCGAGACCCCCTGGCCCAAAGCTCAAAGGAGGAGCCACCCCGGGTGACACAGGCACGAGGTGCATCCGTCCACAGCGCCCCAGCCCCTTCGGATGCATTTTCCCCAACGCAGCAGGTAAAGCAAAAGCAGGGGCAAAAGCAGGAGCAGAAGCCGCAGTCCTAAACGCCAACAGTCGCCTTTTTCCATAGGAGCACGGCAGGACGGGCGCTCCGCTCCACATCTCCCATCCTGCTGCAGCGGGCGAGCACCTTGCGGCATGTTCTGCCAAGGCAAGAGCAAAACCCCTAACGCATGTTGCTGTTTCTCAGCAAAACACCAGTTCAGGGAGGACTCCTGGTTTATGCCCTGAGGGGTTAGATAACACTGCACTTCCCTGTGTCTACAGTGATTTTTCCCCTCTTATGCACCCGCCAAAACATAAGTGACAGAGATAAATGGTTGACATTTCCCAAGGCAGAACGACTAAGGGGAAAAAAAGCAGGGGAAAGGAAGTCTTTTTTTTCCTCCTTGTTTTTGGTTACATAGAAGGGCTTTGCATGAGCAATGAGCTTCATCCCAAAAGGATCTGGGGTGCCAGAAGATCCTTCAGCACCTGGGCAGGTCTCATGCTGCCGGCTCCAGGCTCCAGCAGCTTCCCAAGGCATAGGATGCGGCAGGAGCGACATGGGGACATGGCAGCTCCGCGCGGCGCCGGCGGGGACAGCCCCGGCACGGCCGGGTCGTGCAGCGCTGCCCTCACCTCCTCACCGTCCGCTGCTCTCTCCATAGAGAGCGCCCGCAAACGGGGAACTTGGCAGCTGCCCTGCAAGGAGCTTCGTTTGCAGCTGAGCACAGGAGGGACTGGAAGAGACTTGGCTGCACGTTCAACCCAGGGAGGCAAACGGGGCTCGTGCACGAGCTGCAGCACCCGCACAGAGGGAAGGTGTGACCCAACCACGCAGCTTCGGGCACGCGGTGCGGAGGTGCTCGGAGTGTCCCACCAGGCCATGGGCAAACCGAGACCCAGAGTGGTTCAGTATCTGGAGAGCCCATGCACGGAGGGACCCTGCTTTCCCTGCCGGGCAGGCACCCCTGGGCTTTGGCCTCACTCCTGCCCCGGCGCAGCCCCTGTTGCAGGGCACCCCAGCGCACGTCCGCGCACGCGCAACACCGGACAGCGAGCACGGGCACAAAACCTGCTGAGCAAACGCTCCTCGCACCCCGCGGCGCTGGCCAGGGCCCGGAGCAGCCACCCTGAACCTGCCGCTGGGTAAGCACCTTTCCGGGGCTGGCAGCACCCAAAACAGACGTGCTCGCAGGTGACAACGTTGTTTTTCCCGTGCTCGTGAGCTAGTAGGTGATTGCAGCACTGCTGACAAGCTCACGCTGCAGCCTGCCAAGTGGAACACCCTGGCACGAGAGCGGTACCGAGAGCCGAGCAGGGCTAAGGACAACGGCCGGGAGCTGCGGAGCCCAAGGGGCTTCTGTGCCACAACTGCAGCCTTCCAGCTCCCCTGGGCACGCAGGGAACCCGCTCACCCACTTAGCAGGGCCTCATCCGGATCCTAACACCTTTCACAGGAAACTGGTCACACCCAGATGCCACCAAGAGCCAAGCACATTTGCAAAGTGTGAGCACATAGTCCAGGGTGAGGTTTGCAGCTAATCTCAGTCAGGTGGTTAAGTGCTCCACAACGGGGACCCGGAATTTTAAGAACAGGAAGAGGGAAAGATAAATAATTAGATAAATAAAGCAAGCAAGCTTTGGGTTTGGGGTTTACACTGATTTGTCACTTGTCTGGTGACGGCCCTGCTGCATCGGCGCGTCCCTCGCAGCCCCTCGCGCTGCGCGTGGTGCTACGTGGCCCGGCTGCAGCTGGGGGCCACCGCAGCTGCCAGCCCCGCGCGCTCTCCCCCAGGGAAAACCTCCCAGCGAGAAACAATTCCCAGCCTCCCGGGCCGGCCGGCGGCGAGAATGCCAAGAATTCCCCGGAACACTCGGCCCTTTATGCAGCGGCGCCCGGACCTCCAGCTGCGGCCCGAGCGGGGAGAAGCATCGCTGTGGAAAACAGATCCAGAGCCACCGCCCGACAAAAAACGCTTAAAATCCCGGTGGGAGAAGAGCCCAGTGCCGAGCCTCTGCCCGTGGCCCATCCTGCACCCCAGCAATGCAGTGCTGGGAAGCTTTGGGCTCGTTTTTGGGGATATCCCTAAGCCCCCAGACTCGGGAGGCACTGGGAAGAGCACGTGCCCAGCATCTCCATAAAGGAAAATCCCTCCCGCGCTGCATCCCTGTTCCACAGGACCTCGCGTGTCCCGCCCCAGGCCCTTCCCTTGGGCCTTTCCTCCAAAACGAAGGATCTCTGGAATGCGGCGCTCTGCCGCAGCCTCGGAGCAGCAGGTTCCGCTCGCCCAGAGCTGCTCATCTCGCACCCGCGACGAGACAGTCCAACCCACTGCAGGCAACACGGATTGCGGCTTCCTGCAACCAGACCGGCTGCTTCTGGCTCAAATTCCTCTCGACTTTTCCCCTAAAAGCAAAACTCCATGTGCTTTCTTGTCCTAATCTGTTCTTTGGCCATTTCCCCGCACCACTTGTGAGGTCTAATCACATTAATTAAAAAAGGATTAAACACGCAGTTTGTCCCTATCACAGAACTCCTGCGTAAGGGGTTGCTAGATCCCTTTTGCTAAAGGAGCAAAATAGGATTTGTCAGGCATTACACGCAGCAATCCTTTGCAATGTGAATGCTGCCCCCGAGAATGAGGAAAGTTGGGGAAAACAGAAAAACACTGGACCAAAAATGAGAGACATTTCCTCCAAAATGACCTTAAAGGGTGAGAAAGTTCAGCTTTTCAGCAGCCTGAGAACTCCCTTCCCCCAAGGGCTATTTGAAAGCAAAATCCAAGCACAAACACGGCTCTTCCTTCACTCCTTTTTAAAAGAGCCCAAAATACAAAATAAAAATAAATAAATTTAAAAAAAAAGACCCACCAGGTTGCCCCAGTTCATTCCCTTGCAAACCTTTTATTCCAAATACGCTTAGGCTTCTAAATTACTGAGCCTTTCCAACGCCCCGACGAGAGGCCGATCTCATTCCCTCCGTACTAAGAGACTTCCCCGAGCTCAGCTGTCCCGGCCCGACCCGCACACCTGCATCCACCCCTCACTCCCTGCCGGGGCACATTCCCGAGGCCAGGAACATGCAGGAGCCATGGAAGGGCTGGGAGCAGTCCTGGAGTGCGGGTCTCCTCCCTGCTCTCCGCTCTGGACACTGGCCACCAGCCGCCAGGATTATTTGTTTTAGTTACCGCTTAAAATAAACATGGCTAATTCCCACATACGTTTCCAGAATTTAAAGCCCGGTTACAATAAATGCTATTATTCCACATATTTTTAGATGATGGAGTAGACATGGTATAATGGGAACCAAGAGGTTTGGTCACCTCTGTGCCCCTATTTCCCAATTTGCTCATACAAACAGGTCACAGCATCTCTACCAACTGCGCTTCCCGCTACCGGACAAGCTTCTTTGGGATCCTGCCTGGAACACACCAGCAGGAGAAGCCCCTCAGCAACGGGGCTACCCCAGAGCCACCCTGCTAACAAGCTGACGATTACACATCGCATTAACACGGGCCTCCACAGAGCCTCAAAGCACATTAGCACAAAACACCGGTAATCGGAACACTCGAGGCAATGGAAAAAGGAAAAAAAGAAAAAAAAAATCTGGAAAGTGAATGTAGCAGAGGAGCGAGAGGCTCCTCCGTGAGGAAGTTCTTGCTGTGCAGCATCAGGGGCCGCGTGGCAGAAGGTTGGGGAAAGGAGCCTTCCTGCTCCAGCAGCCCCTTCCAGGCAAAGCTGGAAGACAAATTGGATTAGGAGCCATGGTCCGGAGCAGCGGGTCAAGCAGTGACCGGGCAAGAGGGCTCAGGAGGCTGGAACGGGGCAGGAGGGGTCTGGATATGGTGACCCAAAGCCAGCAGAGCCTCCCGTGCCCCGGGAGCAGCAGCCTGGCTGGGAAGCGGAGCGATTCGGAGAGGGCGAGCACTCCCCGTTCCTGGCCCGAAGGCAGGGCGCTCCATGGGAAGCTCTCTCCCGCTGCCTGACATCTCCGGAATTCCCTGTGTGTGGGAGATGGGCGCTGTTCGGCTTCACAGAGGACTCGCGGCCTCCAAACAGTCCCGCCTCCAGAACGCTGACCCCAGATACAGGGACACATCTGAAAAATGACAGTTCTCACTGACACAGCTGTATTCCACCCCTCCAAAAATCTCTATTTTCACACAGTCTGGGGATTTGGAGGGTGCTGGCTCCACCTTTTACCCAAAATACCACATGTCAAAGCCAAGCAAGGCCGCAGATGCCAGTGAAGGAGGCTCTGAAGGTAAAGCCCTGTGCTCTGTGCTGAGAAGCAGCCCTGGATTTGGGATTTTTCCCTCCATCCCCCAGCTGCTCCGTGGGCAGAGATGGGCTCTCCTCCCCATCCGCCGCCTCCCGCACTTCCACGGCCCACGAACACTTCTTCCATTCCTGCATGGGAGCCAGACTGTGGGCAGCCAAATTAACCAGAGGAAAAGGCCCCTGCGCACAGGGGCAGGGTGGGAGCAGCCCTGCACCTTTCCCTCCATTCCCAGCCCTCCCCAGCTCCTCCGCTCCATTGCACAAGCGGGAGAAGCCAATTTGGTTTCTGCCGCTTGGTCCCCTCCCAACCTCGGAGCCAAAGGAGCATGAGAAAGAGCGAGGAGAGGAGCGCGACCGTCGCCGCTCCAGATACAAACAGCCTCGTCCTGCGAGACACCGAGCGCTCAGTTCGCACGGAGGCGCCGCGGGATTCCTGGAACGGGGACAGCTGGGGCACGGAGACGGCCAGCGCCTTCCACTGCAGCTGGCAACAGCGCCCGCATTCTCCTGCTGAGGATAATATTTGGGGAGCTTTTGGCCTCGCAGCAACGCTGCCGATGGAGACAGCTGTCCCCAGCGCTGACGCCAGGCCCTGACACCGTGCCGGCCTCCGGAGACAGAGGCGTTCTTGGGGCTTTCGCTTGTTTTGCCCACGCAGGGCGTCAGCGCCCGCCAGCTCCTGTCCTGCCGCCGCCTCCGCTCGGAGCGGGCGGGAGCAGCCCTGCGGCTCCCACGCACAACAACGTGTCGCATCCGCAGGGATCCTGCTCCGCGGTGGAGAAGGGAAAAACACCGCAATCCTCTCGCAGGGTAACATTTGTTCCCAGCACAGACATTCCAGATACGTGATCGGCTGCAGGACGCTGCGGTTTAGCTAACTGGGGCTGCGGTTGAGGCCAGGCCGAGCTTCCCAGCACAGCAAGGGCAGCAGAGGCTGCACCAACTCGCGTGCTCCCGGGAAAGGCCGCTTCCCATCGGAGGCGGCATGGAGGAGCCAGCTGGGGCTCCGAGGGAGAGCAGCTCCCGCCGTGCCCACTTCCCGGCGTGGATTTGCGTCGATTTGCAGCCTGGAGAAAAAATTGGCACTTCTGCTTTGCACTGCGTGGGGGAGCGCTTGGATTTTTCCAAGGGAAAAGCAATCATAAAGCTAAAGGTTAAATAATCACATTGAGAAGGAAAAAAAATATAGACATGGAAATTTCAAGCTGGAACTTTTAAACAGCCTAGCCAGCTGGGCAGGAGACAGGGCAAGGGGAATGTCTGAATCCAAATGAAACCTGATTTCCATCAGATTTAGGCCACGGAAATATTTTTCTTGAAAGTTTGATCTAAAGAAAATGTAAGCCTGGGCCTGGGACCTGTAGCCATAAGGTTTACGGCTGCCACCCAGCCCTGGACGCAGCGCAGGGAGCCGTTCCCAGCCTGCTCCTCCTTGCCCACCTTTCTGCAGATGAAGATGCAATACCAACCCCTTTGCAAGGGGCCTGAGTTTGGGCCCTGAAGTCGTAAGAGAAAACACAAATTCACCAAGATCCACCCAAGTTCTGCAAGACTCATGCAACTCCAGTGAGTGTACAGACGCAGTCCAAAGGCCGCTCTCCTCCCGGAAACCAGGAGCAGCGCTGCGCACTCCGGCTTCTCCGTTGCTGCTCCCCCACTCCTTCCCACTCCAGCCGTTCCAGCTTCCTCCAGGGTTTCTGCATTTCCCTGCCGCATTTTCTGGCTTCCGCCTGCACGCGGTGCTGGGGCCGTTACCCTCTCAACATACCAACACACTTGCTAACACTGCGCCCCGCCGCCTGCTCCAGCACAGCCACATGCAGCCAAGCAGCTCTGAGCTTTGATGATAAAGTATTTCATAATCCAACCTGGCTCCCCTTCGCATATCCCAGCTGAGCAGAATGACTTCATATGAGGTTAGCTGCGAGGGACCTGGAGGGACACCAAGAGGAGAGATCCACGGCACCAGCCAGCTGCTCTGTCAGCTCTTTCTGCTCTGCTGGTAGCTCTCATGGAGAAACTGGCCGCGTGCACCTAGAGGTGACGCCGGCTGGCCAGGCCCGGAGCGCAAGGCTCCCTCCCGGAACGCCGGCTGGTCTCTCACGGACACCCACCAACGCAAAGGCCCTCGAGAGCCGCTGGAGCGATTCTGCGGCCTTTGAGGCAGCTTTCTCCGGGCGAGCTTCCTCCCATTCGCGTTTGTTGGTCATTCCCAACAGCAGCACTTCAAGGGGACTTGACTGTGCCGCAGCTGGAGCATTCTGGAGTACCAGAGGGAAGCGTGGAGCTGGGAAGGTTTGGAAACCCGTTACCAAACGCAAGGGTCGCTACATTCCAGGATGTTGGCGTCAGCTGGACACGTATAAATAGCTTAACTAATATGAAGAGCATGAGCTATTGTCTACCAAAACCTCCTCCAGCAGCGCCGCAGACACAAACAGCTGGTTTAAAAAAAGGAATGAATGAATTTTTCTTCACTTTTTCTTGGCAAGAGCAAGCTATTCCCACCCAGAATCTAGGCTCTGGAAACGGAGGCACAGAGCAATACAAAGCAATGCCAAGAAAGCCGTAAACCCTGCAGAAAGGGTAACACGGAACACTTTAATCGTGAGGTTTCCGACAGACTGCGGGAGGAAGGAAACGGAGCGCCCGGGGCTCCTGCCCTCACCTGCCCGATCCGCGGAGCCGAGCAGCGGGGGAATTCACACCAAAGGCAAAGGCGAGCAGAGGAATCACCAGGGCCTGCAAATCCCTGCGAGGTCACCCTAGCCACACGAGCAAAACACACGCACAGCTACTCAAGCACAATACATACACAGCTACATAAGCAGAACACAGGCATTTCCTCTTTAATGGAGCCGAGCACTAAAGTCTCACGGATCTCTGGGCATTTCCCTTCAGTGCCCGAGTGGAAGCCGAGCATCTTTGACACGTTTTTTAAATAAAAGTCCCAAAGTACTGAGGCTGACACGGCAAGTACCAAAGTATCCACAAGAGCAACAATAAAAGGAACCAAAACAGCCAGGTTAAACCCCGCTCCCCCCAGGCTCTGCGGCGTTGCGCGCGCCGCGGCCGCGTTTGCACCGCGCCGAGACGGCAGCGCCGCAGCGGGGCAGCCCCTCGCGTGTCACCCGGTCCCCTCCGCCCTCGGCCCCGTCCCCTCCGCCCGCGGCAGCGGCTGCTGCTCCCTCGGGCAGCACCGGCCGCCCCTTCTCCTTTACGTAAGCCCGGACTCGCTTCGTTTTGCACATTCATTGCCGAGCGGGCGAGCTCGGCGCCGGCACTGGCAGCAGCGGGGCGGGCTGGCCCCGCGCCGCACCACCCGCTGCTCCCTATTTATTTTATACGTCCGCATAAGGCAGGGGGAAACCATATACTCTTATATCCACTCGGGAGGCTTCCGTCCTGAGGAAGGCCCGACCCGGCCGCCTTCCTGGGCGTCCCGTGCCCTTCGGAGCTCGGCCGGCTCCCCGCTATGCACGGCCCCTGTGCCCGCTATACTCCCTAAACCCGCGGCCCCTATAGCCCCCTATAGCCCCTGCACCCCGGAGCCCGCCGCGCCGGGCCTCCCCCGCGGCGGTGGCAGCGGGACCCCCGTGCCCCCCCGCCGGCCCCGGTGCTCACGGAGAAGCGCTCCAGCTCGGTGGCGGCCATGGCCGGGCTGGCGCGGCCGCGACTCCCTGCGCTCAATGGATCCAACATGGCCACTTCCTGCCGCCCGCTCCCGCCTCCCGCCTCCCGCCGCCCCCGCGTCGCCCGGCCCGGCCCCCGGCCCGGCCCCCGCCGCCGCCGCCGCCGGTAACGCGCGCGGGGCCCTCGCGGGGAGCCCCCGCAGAGCCGCCCGCAGGGCTCGGTCTCACTGCAGCCCCTCACAGCCCCTTTCGTGTCCTCTCCCCCTACAAAATCTTCCCCTGGGGCCCCCTTGCAGCATCCTCTCGAGGTCCCCTCACAGCCCTCTGGGGTCCCCTTGCAGAGCCACCACGAGGATTCCCTTACGGTACCCCCCCAGAAAGGTTCCTTTCAAGGACCCCCCAGGTCCATCCCCTCACAACCTCCCTTCAGGGTCCCCCTCAAAAAAAGCCTCCCTTTAGGACGCTCCCACAGTCCTGTCCGCGCACAGCATCCCCGAGGTCTCATCCTCCACCCAGGGTCCCCTTGGGGTCTCCCCATGGCCTCCCCTGGCAGCAGGTCTCTCCTCAGGGCCTCCCCTTGTTCCCTTCACAAGGTCAATATCCCCGCGCTAGCCCATTGCGGTTCGGGGGGTCCTGCCGGCCCCCTCAGTTCCCCCGTGGCTGAGACCAGTGTGGGCAGCCACAGTGTGGGCACAGGGCTGGCTGCAAGGGACTGCCAGCCTCCCCTACCACGACCAACGAATCCTACCATGGCCAAAGTGCCCCGCCATGACCAACATGCCCCACAACAACCGGCGTGCCTCGCCATGACCAATGTGCACTGCCATGGCCAATGAATCCCACCATGATCAATGAATCCCACCATCCCCAAAGTGCCCCGCCATGACCAACGTGCCCCACCACAACCAACGAATCCCACCATGGCAAATGAATCCCACCACAACCAATGTGCCTTGCCACGAACAATGAATCCCACCATCACCAAAGCGCACCACCACAACCAACGGGCTCCACCATGACCAATGTGCCCCACCATGACCAATGAATCCCACCAACACCAAAGTACCCCACCATGACCAACATGCCCCATGGCCCCATACCGCACCATGGCCAGTGTACCCACCATGGCTGCGTACCCCCCAGTGGCTGCATACCCTCCCCACTAGCATAGGCCCCATCTCTCCTCCTTTTCATCTCTCCAAGGCTCTGTGTTTTGCACTCCACAGCGCGCAGCAGAGCTTTTCCTTGCTTTCTGGTGCCCTCTGCTGCAGTGCTGTCTCTCACGGAGTGGCTCAGCAGAGCCAAGATCCGCAGCATGATACCCGCCCTGCATGCCAGCAAAACGCCTGCCCCCCTGCTCCTGCCTCCCTGAGCTTTCCGCTCGCTTACCCCTGTTCCTCATTGTCTGTTTGGGAGCAAAGCACACTTGGGATTGGGAAGGCAGGTCTGCAAACGCTCCTTTCTCCAACTGTGACACTGTGTGGAGAGAGGGACGCAGAGTCCTTCTCAGAATCTGTTTTCAGCACTGCTTCTCCGGACGGAACAAGGACTAGCAACAGGGAGGGTGGCTGAATCAAGATATTTGAGCAGGGTCACAAGTTGGATGCTCTGCTCCCCTCTTCACTCATGGCCAGAAGCTGCTGCCTTATCTTCATCCCTGTTGCTGGTGAGGACCATCGGCCAGGAAGCGGCTCCTAAGCTGACCCTCTCCAGGTTGCCCTGGACATGGGATGCAAATCTCCTTGCAGGACATGCAAGGCACATGCTGGGTTTCATCACACTCCAGAGGTACATGTGGAATTTGATCCCCTTGGACTTCACCTGACTTCTGTCCAGAAACAGTCATCAAAAGAGGAGGCAGTTTCCCTGACGTGGGTTCACAGCACCCCCAGGAGAGCCTACAGGCTTTTCATGTACATCCCAGGGGAGATCCACCATCTCACACACACAGACAATGAGGGTCACCCAGTAAATCCATGAATAATCCAAGAAGTACCCAATAACCCAGTTCCTATGTATTCTTCACCCTCAGAAAGCACAGTCCATAAATCAGGACTGAAGTATTTAAAGAAACTCACTCAGCCACCCAAATAAACCCAAATGTATACCGTAAAACTCCAGGAGATGCACTCCCTATTACCTTCCATCTTCTCCCTCACCTGCTATTTGTGATCTCGCCAAAGGTCTCCAGCTCCCACCACAGTATAAATGAGGTTTGCATTTTTAAACATATGCTTAAATACCATTATGCCGTGTACGCTGGGGAGATGAGATTGACTTACGCTCATTAAGAGCTCTTCTCCCTGACAGCAGGGAGCAGAACACAACAGCAGGCTCCGAGAAGCTGGTTCCCGGGTTTCTGCGAGCCTCGGGTCTGAGGAAAGGTTCCAGGCATGAGGGAAGCCCCGACACATGGCAGCACGTTGAGCGGCACCGCTGCTGCCTCCCCTTCTCCGATTCAGGAGTGCGCAGTCCAAGTCTTCCCCTCTGTCTGTTAGTGCTGCTGCCATGTGTCGGAGAGAAATGTTTTTAAATACTTTGCTCTTCCAAAGAGTAACCCAGGAGCAAACCTGCTAGTTTCCCAAGGTTCAGGTCCATAAAAACTGCTTCAAGAGAAGAAGAACAGATCCCGTGGCTCCTCCAGTTGCTAAGATGGTTGTTATGCAATTGGATCCTAAAGCCTCGAGAATTCAATGTGCATCACAGGGAGGTTGGCTGCAAGGGTTTTGAACTCCCATGGAATACTTGTACCTGCTAAATCCATGGTGTATCTGGGGAAAGGTTGTAACGTTTCTGTGCACACCACAAGGAGCCCGGGCAGAGAGTACAGGGGGCTGCGGTGACACACTTGTGTGCCCGGAGCCTCCCCGTCCTCGGGACGGGCAAACACCTTGCTGTGCCGAGGTGGCATCGCGGCAGCTCAGCAGGTCACCCGGGCAGTTGCTACTTCAGCTCGGGCCCGCGGTACAGACAAGGCACATATAGGGTGATAAGTGCTATGACACACGCGGCCACACGGAGCAAGCGGCATCCTGCCCGCCACGTCACCCTGCAGCAGCACCCGGGCTTCCCACCGGCGGCTGCACCTTGTAGGGCCAAGGAAAATCCTTGACCTCCACACCAAGGTGGTGCAGACAGGCAGATCTCTTTTGTGTCTGCCTACACTGATCAGAGAAGGCAGCTTTCTGCAAACTCTTCTCTTGCATTCATTTCTTGCAGGTTGTCCTGATGAGGATTTTTCAGACATCAAATATTTCACAGTTATTCTTTTAGTACCCCTGTGACCAAGCACCTTATTGCCTTATTATTTTAGTGGCACTGTAACATTTGGGACTTAGGCAGCTTTTCTGCTCTCTCTCTGAACCAACAGTAAACTCAGGGGAAGCTGCAGATCCTTTTCGCTCACACACGAGGAGTGGTCACAGGGCATGGAAATGAGACAGCTGGAAGTTGACCCCCAAATTTCCCTGCCTCGTCATGTGAAAGGGCCATAAAACCTCTCTGCAGCTCCAGGTTTGTGTTACCCTGCCTGCTGCACGTGAAAAAAAAGCTGCACGTGAGCAGCGGCCTTCGAGCACGGCCTTTGAACAGGCTCTGAGGCCCTGGCATTGCAGCCGAGCCTTGCTCGTTCAGCAGATAACACCTTTTATCTGCAAATATTCCCCTCCCCACCGCACCTGCGTGCACCAACACACACACACCCTGCCCAGGGCCTTGCCCCTTGTTTTTCTCTGGAGGCTTGTGGCATTTCTGCCCCAGCGGAGGCAGAGCTCTTCCCACTGAAACGTCAACAAGGAAGCTGGGAAGCCATGGCCCACATCACTGGGTTTGCTCTGGGAATTCTGATTGCATTCCAGGGAAAACCGACCTTCACCCCAGGCAGGAATCCCAGCTGCAGTCACCGCCATCTCAGCCTCACCCCGGCCACCTTCTCCTTTGGTTTAAAGTGCCAGGAGGGACTTGGCTGTGCCTGGGCGCGTGGCTCGATCCCCCGCGTTGTTTCCTGCCTGCGTGAACAGCCACCGGCGCCGAGCGCGGCCCCGCTCCCCATCGCTGCCAGGAAGGCAGATGGCCCCGCGACCGCCAGGCAAAGGCAGCTCCGCAGCACGTGGTGCAGGACGGGCCGTTTCTCCGGTGCTTAGGAAATAAACGTAGCAAACTGCATTTTTTTTTTAAGTTGGAGTAAATTAATTTAACCGTGGGTTTCTGCACATTGCTTTTGTCTCGGCCCATGAATTAGAAGTATCAAGACAACAGCTGGCTTGAAATCTCCCAAGAAGCAGCCCATGGTATTCTTGGAAATAGTTCCACAAAATTGACTCGCATTTTAGGTTTTTCATAAAACAGATTTAAAAAAAAAAAAAAAGAGGAAAAGCTTCTCATTATTCTTAAGGCTGGAGATTTCAGATGTCCAAAGAGCCAAATTCATGCAATGCTCCATGTTTGTTAATGATCTATATTAACACAATTCCCTGGAGCAGTCTAAGCTCCGCGTTGTGACCCAGGCAGAGCGGGGCCAGCCATGCAAGCCATGAGGAGCTGCCGGGACCACGGGCCCCTGTGCCCGGCTCTGCACTTGCTCCAAAGCCAGGACACAGCTGTCGAAGGGGACATGGCACTGGAAACCTCCCGTGGTAAAGAGCTGGCTGCATCAGGGCAGTTAAACCAGAGCGACCGGTTCCCACTGGACGTAGTGCACTGGAATGCACCTCCTCCTCCTCCCCTGGCCTCCGGGTCCGGTCCTTCCTCTCCTGTACAGCGCGGAATGCCAGGACATGCCGCTGGAGCAGTCCCGGGGCTGCCGCCACCTGCCCCATGGGGATAAGAGGGGAGAGCTGAGAGCCCCTCCGACCCGCCGCGGGCTCAAGGCTCTGAGCTCTGATGCCACTGCAGGACTATATCCACATGGACAGTGCACAGCCCTCACCATGAGCACCCGGAATCGCCTGATGGAGCCGAGCCCTAGGACATGCCCTGCGCAGCAAGAACCAGCACGGACAACAGGACTTCTCTCCTAACACTCCTGAAATAATTGCTGATCTATGGACGGGGGATTTTATCTAAATAAACCTCTCTTTCTGGATGGCTAAGCAGGGGAGCGCGGCATGCACAGCCACCTCACTGCACATGCAGTGTAATTCCTGCAGAAATCCTGGCTCGCCACCGGCAGCCCGGAGATAACATACCACTAAGAGAGAGAACACGAGAGCACAAAGCGATTCTGAGGAAGCGGCTCCGCGCCAGCTTGTTACCGAGAGATGAAAGAGCTTTTCAGAGGCCTCAACAAAGATGGGGCGAGAAGGGCCCGGCCGCCGCGGGAAGGCTCAGGGTGCCCTGTGGGTACCGGCTCTTCCCTGGGTGCGGGAATGGCGCTGCCGGCATCGCTGCAGCTTCCGCTGCTCTAAAATGGAGCTGTTGGCGCCAGCGAATACTCCATTTTCCTGGTGCCGTTAGCAGCAGCAGAGCAAGTCCCTCCTTGTGCCCTCTTTCCCGCTCCTTTCGGCCGCCCTCTGCTCGGCCCCTCGCTGCTTTCCTAGACAGTCCCTGCAGAATCAACGCTGCCATCTCGCTTGCGACAGCGAGCGGCGGGGAAAACAAGTCCGCAGGGCTGAGCGTCATCTTTCCAGGAGCTCTTCAGCGCCAGCCTTCCCCCAGGGAAAGGCACTTGCCTGAGAGATTTATTCTGTGCGATAATAACCATAATCATGTAAAAAGAAATGCTTAAGGAGACATAGCTGATAAGGCAGCGCAGTTACAGAGCTTAGCTTTACAGAGTAAAGTGTGCTTGCATGTAGGTATGTGGCGGAGAATTAATCATGTACGTAGATGGATACGAGTACACTGTAGATAATTATAGATGGAGGGTGTTAATACATACGCAAAGCAGGTTAATACATATGCAATATATATATGTAAGATTTCAAATATATTTCAAAGCAGCGACCCATCCACCTACTCCTGACTCATTTCCCGACAAGAAACTGTGCAGCGGGACAGATGCGATGACCCCGCGGAACAACGGGAGCCCCCCGGGGACCGCACTTTGCGGGCGGGTTCCCTACAAGGGAAAGCGGCACCCGAGGCTGCACAGGAGAAGAGGGGAGGAGAAGGAGCCGCTACCTGCGCGCGGGGCCGGGCCGCGCTCGCCGCCTCCCCGGGGCCGGCGCTGCCGGGGGCGGCGCGAGCGCGGAGGCTCCGCGCGGCGCAGGTTGGAGGGCGGGCGGAGCGCGGCTCGCAGGTGCGGGGGCGGCCGCGGAGCCAGGGCCGGGAGCGGCGCCGGGGCTGCCGCGCAGGGATCCGCGCATCGAGGAGACCGGGGGGAACGGGGTCCGATCGGGGGGGAATCGAGGGAACAGAGGGAAATCGGGGCGGATCGGAGGGAGCTAGGGGGGACCGAGAGGAACCGGGGGGAACCGGGAGAAAGCGGAGGGAGCCGGAGGCTCGGAGCGATGTCGGAGGCGGCCGTGAGCGCCGCGGCCGTGCTGAGCTTCCTGCGCGAGCGCGGCGGGTACGCGCGGCCGTCCGAGCTGCGGAGCCGCTTCGCGCCGCTGCTGGAGGCGGCGGGGCCGGCGGAGCGCGCGGCGCGGCGCGAGCGCTTCGAGGCGGCCGTGAACGAGGTGGCGGCCGTGCGGGAGCGCGGCGGCGGGCGCGTCGTGGTGCTGCGCAGGGCGCTGCGCGGCGCCGACCCCGCGCCCGCGGGCGGCCAGGACGAGGACGAAGAGAAGGAGGAGGATGAGGAGGAGGGCGGCGGGGGGCGCCTCTCCCCGGCCGCCCCCGCCGCGGAGCTGCCCGCGCCCGGCGCCGTCTCCGAGCTGCGCGGCCGCTTCCAGAGCGAGGACGGGCGGGCGCCGCTGCCACCGCCCGCCTGGGGGGATCCCCCGGCCCGGCGGGACCCCCCGGAGAAGCCCTGCATGCTGCCCGTGCGCTGCCCCCCGCCGCCCGCGCCCGCCTCGCCCCCGCCGCGGCGGGCACCCAAGGGTGCGCGGGCGGGCGACGAGGCGGCGGCCGTGCCGCTCGACGAGGCCGAGCACCGGTGGCTGGTGACGGCGGCGGGCGGGCGCTGGTCGCCCGAGCTGCACGGGCTGCTGCTGCACGACGCCAGCCTGGCCGCCCGCCGCGACTTCATGTCGGGCTTCACCGCCCTGCACTGGGCCGCCAAGTGCGGTGACTGCCAGGCGGCCGCCAAGATCATCGAGGTGGCGGCCAAGGGCGGTGGGCGCGTGGACGTGGACGCCAAGTCGTACGGCGGCTACACGCCGCTGCACGTGGCCGCCATGCACGGCCGCGAGGACATCATCACCTTGCTGGTGCGCAGCTACCGCGCCAAGACCAACCTGCGCGATTACAGCGGCAAGAAGCCCCACCAGTACCTGCAGGACGGCGCATCCGTGGCCGTGCGGCACCTCCTGGGCGACCCCGAGCTGCAGAGCGCCGCTGGGCCCACGCAGACCATCAGGAAGAACGCCAAGATCGCTGCCTCCATCCTGAGCTCCACCAGCACCTTCCTCGGGGTCATCTCGGATGACATGGCCTTCTACGACCTCACCAAGGGGCTCAGGAAGCCATCGTCCTTGAACAAGCTCCTGGCTGCCTCCACCGGCCCCAGGAAGAAGCCCAAGACCAGAGGGAGCTTCCCCTCCTACTCATCCCTCTGCGAGGAGGTTGAGGAGGAGCAGGAGGAGCTGGCGGCCAAGCGCCGGCCCGTGTCCGAGCTGTTCTTTGGCCACTAGTCATGGCCAAATCGCCCGTGCGTGGCCATGCAGCTGGATTCGTGGTTCTCATGGAAGCTCTTGGATTGCTTCTGCCTCCCCTTTTTGGATTTTTAGCTAAATGAGCAGCTGGCTTTGGCTCTGAAGGCCACGGGTGGCCCCTGTAGAATGGGAGCCCAGGTAAGGATGTGCACGATGCAGGTGCTAAATGTGCCCTCGTGCTCTGCACCCGCGGGATGGAGGCGTCTGCTCCCCCTGAGCCACCGGCTGCTCCGACGGGGCTCCTCACAGAGCAGCTGGAAGCAGTAGAGGAAAGCTGGGTAGTTTTCTATGATATTTTTGATTATTTTGGTAACAGGAGAGGAATATTTCTATTAAATAAATACGTGCCTGGTATTCGACTTTTTCAAAACAAAGTTTCTTACTCTTGGAAATACTAATGTGACTGTCCTGCATGTGCCTACAGCGTTTGGCTCGAGGAAGAGCTACAACCCTCTCATTTCCCTGTCATCACCTGCTGTTGCAGACGGGTCTGTTTTTGCCGTTTTTTTTTCTCCTTCTTGAAAGACTTTTTGAGCAGGTGGCACTAACTAACTACAAAGCTGGTGAGACTGTGAGCTTTTCTCAAGCTTGACAATATATAACATAAACAGAACTGAATAAAAACGTGGTATGTGATAGTCCAAAACTGAAATGAAATTTTAGGATATGAATCCTTCAGGGTACAAACACCAGAATACTTAACTGGAAGATTAGGCTTGGATGTGTGATTCCCCCTCTCCCCCCACCTTTCTGTTCTTACAAACCTTAAGCTTTGCTTTGGCCTGTTTACTATAAACATTTGGAAAAGCCGGGCTTCATGTTAGGTTGCTGCAGCAGAAAATCTGCATGACTTCCCAAAGCGATGCGAATCGCAGTGGCCTGAATCATCAACCTTCTTCTGCTTTTGTGTTATACAGCACAGCTGTTATGCATATAGTACTACATGTAGGTCCTCAGTGCATGCGAAGTGGAGATTAAGTTAAACGTTTCCAATGACATTTTATTATGATTATTATGTTAAAATTAATCTTGCCCTGCTCTTGGGGCCCCTCAGGTGCCCAGGCTCGCACCCTGCTCACTCGCTGCTCTTTCCAAGCCAGTGCCTCCAGGAATGTGTTTTCCCAGCCGTGGTGCCTCCGTGTTTTGTCTGTACCTGGTTGCTCTGGGCAGAGGCACCTCCCGTCCTGCCCCATCCTGTCCCGCTCCAGGCGGCCCTGCAGGATCCCTCAACATCCGCAGCGCTCCTTCCATCCCAACCCTGTGCTCCTCAAGGACACGGCTCGTTCCGTATCCCTCCATTTCCGTATTGAACTAATCCGTCTGCCAGGCAAATGTTAATGATCAAGGACCTCAGGGTTGCTTCCAGGAAAACATCCCCTTTGCTGCTGAGCTGCTGGTGGGACCCTGTTGTTGAAGACTCGATTCCTGCTGCCCTGCCTCATCTCTGAGCTGCACAGAAGATACCTGTTGCTCCATTTAAGAATTCTCTCCAGCTGCAGGGCCATTAATGTTCCTGTTCTGGCTGCAGGAGAGCAGCTTGGAGCGCGGTCGGGTGCCACTGGCTCTGCTTCCGCGCGAGCTGGGAACCCAGCTCCGACTCGGGCTGCTGCAGCCTCACTCCTCAGCTGCGGATCAGCTTCACACCCGCTCACTGCTACCGCTGATTTCTTTTGAGTGCTGCTTTTCCTCCTTGCACAGGAGAGGAATATAAGGAAGAATAAGAGGCTGCAGCTGAGAGAAATCTTCGCCGCTGCCCTTGCTGGGTGGCGGGGAGGGTGCCCAGCGGGGCAGTTCTGAACAAACACCCGGTGAAGGCACTGCTGTAATCATGCAAGAGTGTGTGTTGCCTTTAACATGAAGTAAAAACAGTCTCCAGGCTTTTCTGGACATTGCTTCTGTATATCCCATTTGCGCTCAAAAGGGGATGCTCAGCCCATCTGAAGTTTCCCTGGCAGAACCTAACGCTCCTTGTGTTTTATGAATCCAGCAGCTTAACAGATTCTCCCTAAATTTCCCTGTTTTAAGGCCAGATGCTGCTGAGCCAGCAGTGTTTTATGGGAATGAGCGACAGCTGTGGAATTTGGTCCAGGATGCCTCCGCAGGGGTTTTCCCTAGAGCTGGTTCCGCTCATAGTGTGAACCCACAGCCTGGCTGGGCAGCACTAGGCTGCATTTTGACTTGGTCACTCTCAACTTTCCTGCTGTAAAATGGAAATTAGTGCCCTGGCTGCCTTGTCTTTTTAAAGTACAGAGTTATTAGTGACATATATACAGAAGAGTGGAATTTGAGATAATTGTTTACAGGAGTGCAGGCACGGGGAGCAGAGCCATCCCCAGCTCTGCCGCTCACGCGGCACCTACAAAAACAAAACCGGCTGCTCCTTTGGCTTCGCAGAGCAGCCCAGCTCGTGCTGCCCGGCTTGGACTCGGTGCCTCTTTCTAAAGCCCCGCGTTCTGCCCGCTCCGCAGCACGACGCCTCGCAGCACCGCGGATCAACCCCGCTGCGTCTGCAAACAGGCGGCGCCACAGGGGCAGGGACAGACTTTGTCCCACAGGCTGTGGCTGCAGTTGCAGCTGCCTTGGTTGCTCCTTGCACCTTCTCCACCCGCAGCAGAGCCGGGTTCGGCTTCCGGGAGCTGCGGGTGGCCCGGGCAGAGCAGCCCCGCATGGTCCCTGCGCTCGTCCCTCCTCCTGCGCCGCGACCTACATTCCTGGCATGCATTTGCTCACCATTTGCATGGCAATCAGGGCAAAATGGCAAGGCGGCAGCTACTGCTTTTCTGCCAGTTTCTCGTCCTGGCGTGGGCCACTCCAAATGAAGAGGTTGTGACTGCAGCGTGGGCACCATCAGCTGCCGTGGCTGTGCGGGGAGGGCAGCGGGGACACGACAGGCCGCTCCGAGCTGTAATGAGGAGCATCCACGGAGCAGTGCAGCTCTAGGGATTAGGTCACTAATGGAGAAAGAGAATAAAACAGAGTCATTAAGCACACGGAGCCCTTATCCTGGCTCAGCTTCTGCTACTGTCTGCAGACCGTGC
This sequence comes from Tinamus guttatus, assembly GCF_059628265.1. Taxonomy (NCBI): domain Eukaryota; kingdom Metazoa; phylum Chordata; class Aves; order Tinamiformes; family Tinamidae; genus Tinamus; species Tinamus guttatus. The sequence goes on along the minus strand of NW_028289244.1, from coordinate 941,856 downwards.
ATTTGAGTTTGTCTAGGGCCAAAAAACAGCACTCGAGGCCCAGCTCTTTCCCAGCAGGAAAGCTGCAACTGGAGTTGTGCTTCCTACTTCCTATTTCAGGCCCGAGCAGCTGCAACCTGGAATCACCGGGCACAGGGAACACGGGCGACTGCTCCCGGCTCGTCCCTCTGGTGATCACCAGCACAAGCACCAGGAGACACTTCCGAAGGCTGATGGAGCTGCCAGCAGGGACACAGCCTCCTTGCCGAGTATCCCCAAATGGGGCAAACGCAGGCATTGAGAGACAGGGAAACTGCTCCAGCATTTGCTCTCCCCAAACTGCTTCCACCAATCAGTGCTGTCCCACCTGCAAGGGCTCCCGATACAGCCCCACGGTTCAGCAGCCTGGCCTTGCTTCCCTGAAGGGACCAAAACAGTCAACTGTACCTCAAAGAACTTTCTGGTAAAGCTGTATCGATGGAAATGCAGGATATAGGAAGAAACAAGTGTTTCCAGCTCCTCCTGTGGAGTAAAAACACTCTAGAGAGCTGAGTTTCTGGCCAACCTGAGTGGTCCCAGGGCAGAACTGGCAGCCGCCAGCTCCGAGTCCGCCCGGGATGGGGTTTCTCTGAGCACACCGTGGACTGAGCGACCTGGTCCCAAAAGAGATGCTGGAGCCGCCAGTCACAGCAGTCTGGACAAGGACTCCCCAAGGGATTGGGACAGGAGAGGTTTCTTCTCTGGGTAGTGTGGGCTGCTCTCGCTCTTCCTTCCTTTGCAGGAGCTGATGAGAAAGATGCCTGACTACTTGTGGATGTTCTTACGAGTGTCAGCGTGGTCTCCGCATCGACACAACCAGTTCAACCTGTATTTTCTCCTGGTGATTTGTCTGAGATGACTCAGCTACACAGCTCGTGTGGCATTTTTCATTCCCCCTCATACCCTTGAGTGCTTCTGATCTGTTGTTTAGCAGAGAGACTCACGCGCTGCCGAGCGCAGAGGCTGCCGATGCGGCTGCTCCCCGTGCGCGTGGGCCCCGCTCTGCTGCTCCGTGTTTATTTTTGCACTCTTATTCAGGCGGTTGCCATGAGTTCGCAGAGCGGAGGGAACCCCCGTGCTCCGCAGGCCCCGCGCAGGCGCTCGCGGCTCCATTGCGGCTCCGGGAGCGCTGCCAAGCGGACACAACCCACGTCCTCTTCCCACTGGCCGCTTGCTCTGCCCCACACCTACAATCTTTGCTAATCTCCCCAGCTCTCAGTGATAAAAGCTGCCTTTTCTTTCGGTGATCCTGCTTCTGTCTGGCAAACACGAGCTCCTTCCTCCGTGCCTGGAAGGCCGAGGAGCTGCAGCTCCCGGAGCGCAGGAGCCTGCGTGCAGCCCGCGATCCTGGTGGGGCTCTGATCACCAACCTCTCATTTTACCTTCTCCCTCCTCCCGGGCGCTCTTCATTTGCATTCAACAGTGCAGAGCAGTAATTAACTCGTGCAGGTGCCTCCTTTCAGCTCCCACCGCATCGGCTCGGAGTGCAGGGCTCGGGTTCCTCCGGCCCCACATCGGAGCTCCGGAGCTTCCCAGCCCAGGAACCGCCCCTGTCCTTGCGACAGCCTCAGCACCTTCAGGGCTAGCGCAGAGGAGCCACCACGAATGGGATGGGACCAGATCACATCGCTCTGTGCCTGCACATCCAGCCCCGCTCCAGGGCACGGTGTGCCAGGCTGCACGGGGCTTCGGCCTAGCAGGAGCTATTGCCCCATGGTAGGGCATTTTACCAGCCCGCTGGTAATAAATCCCTAAGGAATAATCAGCATTAAAACCTGGACCCGCCCGAGCTCCAGCCCTGCTGCTGCTCTCGCAAGACCGTCTCTGCTTGCCAGCAAAGAGGTCCCTGTTTCACCACCTCTGTCAGTTCTTCACTTTGCCTAGAATTCAAACTTACAGCAAAGCGACAAGGAGTATGTGTACATAACTGTTGTGAAAACAGAGCAAAAAGTATTTCTAATTTTTGTACTTGAACAATACATCTGGCATTAGGAAAAATGCTAAAGCAGAGCAGCTGGGGAATGCCAGTGCAGGGAAAGTGGGGAAAATCTTCCCCATAACACAAAAGACAAGCACTAAAGACAAAAAACTAAATAGCACAGACCCCCCCCCCCCGCCCTCTAAAGGGAGGCTTAGCTTTGGTACCAGACACTTTCTTCCATCATGTTGGTTTTCCACAGCTGGGGGAAGATGCACATGTTCATGGGGGGAAGATGCACATGTTCATGTCAGCCTCCTAGGACGGTCTCCCCGTTTGGTGCCTGTCTCTGCTGATGCTGGTACTTGACGACGTTCCTTGGCTGCGACAGCAACCTCCAACTCCTATCCACTCCCGCAAACGCAGGGAAGCTAAGGGAACACGACCTGCAGCTAAACATCCCTGGAAAAAGGGGAGTCTTTAGGAAGCGGCGTGTAACATAGCGCACCTTCAGGCCAGACTTCTCCATACAGGCAGCTCATTTAATACAGCGTGCTCTAACCCTTTAAATTCTCCCTTGATTTAGTTAAAACATCTGTTATTTCAAGAGCATTCTCAAAAGGCACCTTCCAGGTTTGTCCCTGAACCCCCTGCTTACACGGGTTCTCCAGACTCCCTCCCAACGCGGGGCCCTGCGCTCGCTCCGCAAATGTTCCTCCAGGTCATAAAATCCCAGTGGAACCGAGTGGTTTCCTCCCCTGTTCCTACTCACCTCCACTACAGCAGAGTTCTTTTTGCTGGGTTCACCACTTATCATGCACGCTGACAATCGAAAACATCTCAAACACCCCCGTTAAGGTGTTGTTTGAAAAACAATCACTTGGAAAGAACAGCAAGGCCTGAGCAAACAGGCTGCGCGGGCTAAGGGCAGAAATTATCAGCGTGAGAAGTGGCCGCTCCGCCGGCTCCGTCCTCCTCGTGCCAGTGCCCGAGCAGGGCGCTGCTTTCTGCCCCATTCCATGTGGTCTCAGGCAGCCTCCCGGGATGGCAGCTCCTGAGGCCAGGAAGCAACGGCTTCATCCATGGCTGTATTTCCTTTGCTGGGTGTTATCCATAATAAAAACAGACTGCTAACATTAAACGAGTGCGGGGGTTTCCCTGTCCATGGCGTTGGACTATGGCGCCACTTATTCCCTGGTTTGGATTTGAACACTCCCATGGTTTCCCATTTCTAACATTCAGCCTACCCACAAGAGGAAAATATTTGTATTGTTGTTTTATTGAGATTGTGTCAATCTGGGAACAGATGGACAGATAACAAGGGGAGGGGGGGAATATGCCAAATTAATAGGAGCAACACATCCTATCAGTCATTTCCAAAATGCAATCTGCTATGTACTGTAAGATCTTGTCAGTGGGTCTGTGCAAAAGGGAAAGCATTTCCACCGTGTGCCTAGGTCACCTAAGCACTTGTCAATACTGTGGCACTAACAGGATTGCAAGAATTCATCAAACCGAGACGAGTTCAATGAACACATATGGATTTCCACACGGAAAATGTCACAAATCACCATGTGCAGAAGTAGCTCATCTGCTGCTGGGTATCAGAGGTGGATGCTTTTCTCAAGATTTTCTAATTGTTCTTCGAGAAGTTTAATCTGCTCTTCAAGGTCCTTCTGCTCAATCAGTAAGGAGGTTTTCATCTGAACAAAGTGCCTGTAATCCTGGAGCTGTTGATCAGTCAGGTATTTGGCAAGGATGCCAGAAACTACCCTTTCCCTGCGATCTAGGTTTTCTTTCAGGTCTTTCGCATCTTCTCGCTGTCTAGACAGGAGCTTGTGTCGTTCGTTCAGTGATTGCTAATAGGGAAAGAAAAACAAAATAACAAAGCATCACAGTATGAAAACTCATAACTCCTGGCAGGCTCCTGATCTTCATTTGGAAGCCACAGCCTATTTAGTTTAATTACTTCCTGCTGTGGGCTTTGTGTTCCACATGAGTTTTTTTTCTAGATTGAATTACTCACTCTCGTGGCTTGTGAGGTAAAGACACTAGTAAATCCCATCAAAGCTCACTTCTCCTATGTTGTCCTCAGGAAGAAAAAAAATCAATATACTTAAGATCCTGGTAATTTTACAGTAGCCTGTACACACTTTATTTGAATTAGATGCTCTTTTAGGCACAAATTTTTATATTTTGTGAATTGCATGTGATCAGAGTGCCAATAAAACTAGCACAGAGCTATCATGGCCATCTGCATGCTGAGGAGGGCAGCTGAACTTCAAGACTGGACCTCCTGGGTTTGCTAACATTGGTCCAATTGCAGTTGGGAGATATTTGTAAAAAAGCTGGCATGTAGACAAGTCCTTCCTGAGCAAGTTATTCAAAGTATTGAATAAATTATTTTAATGTATTTTCTGTGAAGAGCACAAACATAACCTTCAAGCAACTATTCCCCTCCCAACCACAAAATACAAAGCGTGTTAACTAAAGCTGATGTAAAATACTGCCTTATTCATATTAACGCACAGGTGGCTCCCAAGTCTCCACACTGCCCCGCACGGGAGGGCTCTTCCAGGGACCTTCCCAGTCTGAGCTACTTAATCCTGCAGCTCCCCGAGACTGCAGCAGCTCCACACATGCCCCGGTGCAACTCGGAGCTTCTCTGAGCTCTGAATGAGAAATAAGCAGGGTAGGCCCCGGGCTAACTTGATCAAAAGCAATAAGGACAGCAGAAATGCATCATTTCTGGAATAATTTTGGCTTGTCTTCTCTATATAAAAAAGTATATTTCAGATCTGAAAAGATTTCCTGCTGCCATGAAACAAATTCCTATTTTTCCAGCAGAACTGGCTAGTTGAGTTCAACTGTAGGGAGTTTTATCTCAAGTTAAGACAATACCTTCCTCCCACTCTCTGCAGTGAGGGCAAGTCAATCAGTGAAGTAAGCTTTCAAGGGCAGTAATTGTCATGTTGACTTACTGATGAGGGAAAAAAGAACCTCTGAGGACAGGTTTGGAGCTCCTTGCCAGGGAGCACTGCACGTTCACAGGCACCCCTTTGGCTGAGCTCCTTGCCAGGGTTTTGCTGCTCCTGCCATCCCCTGCGGCAGGGTGGGAGAGCAGGACGTGCTCCGCACGCGGCGCGTCCGCGGTGCTCCCCCGGCACTGCCCGGTGCTGCTACCTTGACTGCTTCAGTTTGCAACAGCCTATGGCTTGTTACGAACTGGCTAAGCAGTCGCTGGTTCAGATTTAGGTCTAATTTATCCACTTGTGAGACCAATGAGGCAAGTGTCGTCTCATCTTGAAAGAGGTCAACAAAACAAGTTAAATTCTCTTGTCACTCACCTTCTCCTCGGCATCTGTGTTTCCATCAATCTTTCTCATGGCATTCTGGACGCGGGCAAGACGGCTGGACAAGCACAGCAGGAGACTCACCACTTTCTCCAGGTCCCCAATGAACATCATGTAGCGCTCAAACTCGTTGGGTTTGCAGACACTCTGAACCAGAGCCTCGAGCGCGCTGCCGCGCTCTGCACATTCCCTGCTTTCGGAGAGCACCAGCTCCCGTTCTTCCCACAGCATCTGCAGCTTTGATCGGAGGCTTGAGATGAGTTCCATCTGCAAAGGGGGGAAATGCACAGAAAACTGTTACTGCCAAAGAGAATTCAAATTACTTAAAGAGAATGAGCTTTCCTTACAGCATCTCTACCAAATTTTAGACTTCTTTTAAAAGAATTGTAAGCTTCTGAAGAGAAAAACAATGGAAGGATTTTCCAAAGTATACTTAATTCTCAAGCTCTGAAGAGCATGTAATCATCTTAAACTGGAGATATAGTCCCTAGCTCAGCAAACTTCCAAACAGAGTTAGGAATAAACTAGAATAAAGATTACAACACGATTACACACTGTTATGCTCCAAGACCTGAGCAGGAAGTCACAACTCTATTGTACCAAATGTTACAAGAACTGACAGGAATTCATTTGTAATCTACACAGAAAAAGGAGATATCACAGGGAATTCACAGGTAAGCCAAATAATCCTGTGTAAAAAACCAAGAGAGGGAGTTAATATGGAAAGTGTCAAGTGTTAATATGGAAAAAGGCCCAGGGATCAGAGTGGGAGAACAAATGTATCAGCTTGTGTGAAAATCAGCTAATGCTGACAGGAACAGGAGCAGCAGCTCAACCACATGCAATACAAAATATCAGCACATCCGCGTCAGGAGGAATTTCAGGAAGGCAGATTGTAATTACCTGGATGGAATATGGCCAGGTTTCTACAGAAAAAGAAAAAATAAATCTTCAAAGCTACATATTACTCTCTCAAGATACCATAATCCTATCAGTAGAACCCTAATCCAACTATAGCCAAACTGACTTTATTCTCTGCATATATGAAAGCGAATAGATAAATGTAGCATAGCAGTAGAAACTGCTGCCAGTTCTTTTAAGATGCATTCCTAATTTAGGCTGCCAGTCATAATGAATTTTACAGCTTTTGAGAGCAGATCTGAGTGCTAAACTGTGAGTCAGCTGCTGCACAGGAGCTGGCCTTGCAAGGAAGCCTATAACCAATTTTGCTGTGTATTTCAGTACATCCATCCCCGGTGACATAGTGAAGATAAGTATGTGAGAGGAGGGATTTAAATAAAACCAGAAGGATTTAAACACCACCATTTATGATCAATATACACACTTATCAGGACTTTAACTGTTAACCTACTGAAAAAATACTGACTCAGAAGCATCTGCAAAGGAATATTACTGGCATAATAGCCATGAAGAAAAGTGTCCGCAATAAGACATGTGATATTAATAACTTTGTCACAGTAAAGAAACAATCGTTCTTTTCATGGTCATCTACCTACTTTCTTGGATGTGATGTCATCTAGGTCATTCATGCTGTCTCTGCTGCTATTCAGGGTTTGGTTCCCCTTAGAAACAGGATCTCCTTTCCTCTGCTCAGCATTGTGTTCAGCTTCAGGGCTTTCTGCTGATAGATCTTTATTATCTTTCCTACTGTTGAACAGAAAATAAGCACATGTCAAACAGGAGCCTGTCCACAAACACTGCGTTTGCGATTGGTATGTGTTGCTACTTCAGAATCACCTCTTCTCAAATCCAGAGCATTTTGGATTTTTGCAAATGCTACTGTGTGGAAACCACTTAGCTTGGCTGAACAGCAGCTGTTTTACCCCAGCAGAACTGGGCTAAATTTGTCCTACATTAAATACTCAACTACCAGTGCTCAGCCTCCTTGGTTCCACACTTTGAACACACAGCTCGTTTGGCTCCGTACAGCTATTGCTTGTGGCTTACTCCATGTTTCTTCCTCTGTTTCTCTTTTCTAGCCCTCCACCCACAGCCTAAGATATTTCTCAATTTGTAAATCAGAAAAATATTTTGCTAATGAAACAGAAAGAAAAAAAAACACCCAAGTCTTACTATTAGTATATACCTGATATCCATATGCTAAAATAGCTTGAAATACTAGATAATTATTTTTGTCTACTTACTCGTTCTCCTGCACATGTTGCACATCTCCCCTTCTCCTGTGTAATTTATCCAACATGGAAAGGTTAATAGGAAAAAGACCCTCCATCAAGTCTAGAGCAGTTTTTCTCATGGGACGAGGCATGAGAACGTCAGCCAGAGAACTGTCTTTGGCAATGATCTCCTTAGCAAGTTCTTCATAGCGATGGTCTTCGGGAGACAGCAGCCTCCTTTTAGGCAGCTCTTTCTCTCCTTCTGGGAGGACACAGTCCTGTCTGCTCTGCACGGAGGGCTCCTTTGCAGCTAAACCATTGCCTGAACTTTTTTCTCCTTGATGAGGATGAACTACAAACACAGTTGGGCCGTGCATTGCTTTCACCTGAGGGACTGCAGGATCATCTACCTCTAATTGCTGTCCAGTGCTTTTTATTAAAGCATTGCCATTCGGAAATTGAATTCTGCACTCCTTTTCCCCTTGAGGCGCTTCCTCGTTTCCATTTTTTGGGACAAGAATCGAGGTTTCAGAGGTGAAGTCCTTCCTATCCTGACAGCACGCGCTTCCGGCTACGTTGTCATCTCTATCTTCATGACTCTTACATTCATCTTTCTCAGCATCATGGAAACTGCAAGAAAGAAGGCAAAAGTTGCATTTATTTGGGATACTCTCCCTATGAGAGCCTCCTCCTCTCTGCAGGAGTCCGTCCTGCTGGCGGGAAACCAAAACTAGGTAAGGAATGAGAGGAAAGTGCTGAGGTCAAGGGATGGGTCCTGTCTGGCCCCCAGGATTCAAGCAAAATGATTCCCCCCATGAGTCTCTCAGCCAGGGGGAACTGTGTTAATGACAACTCAAGACTGAAACCTTTTCCTCTCTAGCAGCGTTTTCACAGCCCAATGGGATTATGAGGGGGGAAGTAAAGAAGAAAGGGAGAGGGACTGCATGGAAGGAAAAGCCTTGACATAACCAAGTTAAAGTGATAAATGAGCTTTGAAGCTGTGGGCACAAACAAACATTTTCATCCTCAAAACAGGAAGAAAGATTTTGCTTCATTTTTTCCCCCTTTCTTTATCTCTTCCTCTGTGGCCACATATAAAAATAATACAGCTGTGATGGAGTCTGTCCTTTCTTCCCTAGGTCTTATTTACTCCTGGTTTTGTGCCCAGTGTAGGTCTTCTCTAAGCCATATGTGGAGATATGAACAACAACTTTTTATTTTCTTGCAGGAGACTGGGGCAGCAGAGAGCGATGAAGAGACGTCAAGTTTAACCAGGCAGCCTGTGGGATAGCCAGTGTAGACACTGACAGACGTGCAGGAAATTGTCTTAGGTTTAGGAAAACGCCCGGGGGCTTTGTTGTGCTAGGAAAGCTTTCAACCTTGTGGACTATTGTATTTAATCCCACGGTGCCTCTTGCATTTGTTTGCTTGGGCAGATTTCCCGGTGCGGATCTGGGAGGCGTCACGGCCCGACTGGGTTTACTCGGCTCAAGTCCTGGGCAAGAGGCGCTGGGTGCCTGTGGGTGACACCAAGGGTTCTCCAGCAAAGCCAAACTATCCCTGAAATTCCATCCTTTCCTGTGGTTGCCCTTCTTCTTTAGCTTTAACACAGTCTTTTTAGCCTTCCCATGCAAAAAAACTAAGAGAGTTTGGCCAAGCAAAGTTCAATGGGGTTTCATACTACATCATGACTAACACTGTTAGTTAAAGATACCTAATCTACTAGGCACATCTTTTCACTGCAATTAAAAGCAAAAATTGAATTTGACCTTGATTTGGCTGGTTCTGGTGATAAAAACTGCTTTTCCAGCATTGAGTGCATCAAAAATGGTGCTAAAAATGCTTCCTGAAAGCATCCCTATGGGATGCTATGCTTCCATGTCTCAGTTAAGCAATGGGTTGAGGAAGTACTTGGATGAACATGTCTTTATGAAGTGATAACATGATGAAAGGAAGAGATGAAGAGGCACCTAAGGAAATCACTGCAAACAGAGACTCTTGGGCCTTATTCTCACTTATTCAAGGCATCAAGTGGTCAAGGGTAAGACCAGTAGCTTGGGGAGCAGAGGCTGAGCTCAGATCTCACGGGCTGAACCAAACATGCAGAGCCGCTATCATGGACAAGGGTAACAGCAAAGAAAATGACTGCAAAACTGCATGCAGTCTGGACAGAAGAAAATCTAATTATAGAGTTTATTACACAAGTGCCCACGTCACTTCCTTGCTGAGAAAAAGCTCAACTGCTCTTCCCCTGGTGACCCTAGATGAGCAAAACAGATATGGAGGGTGGACACAAACTTCTGAGTCATGTACGAATTTCATCGTAGTTTTATCTTAGGGATAGAAAAAATAAATAAATAAAAAGGAAAGGATGATAACACCCATCAAAAGCCCCTATTAGGAAGCACACTGTTTTTTCAAGACTGTGGGCCTGTCCAAGCTAATTCCAGATGCTGTTTTTGCTGGAGACCAGGTGGGGGAGCAACGATCCCAAATATCCACAGGACAGCTCAGGCTCTGCACTTTGTACGTTTTCCATTTCTGCTCTGCATGGTCGAAATGATTTTAAAGAACACTCCATAGGAAAGGAAGCGGCACAGCACACAGCAATTCCCACCGGAGCAGCGAAGGACCCGGGAAGCAAGGAGGGAGCAGCGGCGAAGCTCCTGTGTCCTGCGGAGCAGGGGTCCCGGCCCAGCCTTACCTGGGAGAGCCTGGGCAGGGGTCTCGGCTTCGGGCTGGCGGCGCTGCACAACTTGCACCTCTGGAAGGGTCCTGGAGAGGGAAACAGCACACGCAGGTGAGCAGCACTTCTAGACTGCACGACTGCCTCTGCAGCGGGCACTGCAGGCGACAGCGCCAGCGCCCGGGAGCAGAGAGGGAATGAGCCGAACTGTCACTGCAGAGACGCGTTAGAAAGCGGCGCGAGTGCAGGCGGGACCTCGGGAGGATTTTCTGCTACCAAGTGAAAAAAAGACTGAGCTACAAAAGCAAAGCTTCGGTCCCATAACAGTTTGCAAGGGAATGCGGACAAAGAGACTTCTCCTAAAGAGAGCTTGGAAGACAGCAGATTCACAGACCCATCTTCCCCTATAGCTCACCCAAACGAGTCTCCTGAATGCCAAATTGCACATACACCCATCTGCAGTGATTATGTGCCCTGCATGTTTTTAACCCTCGTGGGTTGCACATGATGTTTGTGCAGTTTGCTCTTGGAGACAGATACTTGGTCCTCCCCGGGGCTGTAAGTTGCCTTTATCTGTGTGCCTGATCCATCCCAACAGGTAACTGCACCCAGTTCTGCGCACACCCTTCAGCCAGCACTGCCAGCAGCTTCCACTCCTGCAACTCTGCTACAACTCTTCTCTTTCCATTAAAATGCATTGTTTGTTTGCAATAATTCCTTAAAGAGTACTTTGGAAAACACCGAGTTATCATTAATCAGAACTATGTATGTTAAAAATGGTAGCACTTGAATGCAAAGTTTATTTCTCCTGCACACTGCAGAGCAGACCATGCATTTTGTTTTTAAATAGCTCCACTGCACTTCTCGTAGAATAAACAAATCTGGCTTCTACATCTAGTGCTGAATGTTAGGAATCAAGTCTTAATTCCTCATTTGTGCCACTCAGCAGTTTTTCATGTGAATAGTCCAGTGTTCTCTAAAGCGGGTGGAAGGCTTTATGCAGGACTCAAACCATGAGTGACTCTCCTAGTATTTTCCTTACCTGTGTGGCAGGAGGGGTTGATCTGGACCTCTCGGGGCGCTCGTTGGCGGACACACACCTGGAGCTGCTGCAGCTGCCGTTGGCTTCCTTGGGAGCCGAGTGCTGTTTCAAGGGCACCGCAGCAGCCGCAGAGCTGGGGTGGCATCCACAGGTCAAGCTCGGTGGGGCAGCCGAAGCCACGGGAGCAAAAACCTCTGGAAATTCTTCTTCAGAGAAACTCTGGCTGAAAACCTCATTGTTTTGTGACCTCCTGGTTTTGTTTGCATTGGAAACCTTGCCAGAAGGCCATTTAGGATAGGAGGGTCTCTTCTGCACGGGTGGATTAGGCGGTGGGATGTGTTGTGAGCTGCCCGGTCTTTGGCTAATCTTTCGTTCCATGTATTCAATAAGTGCAGTATGTTGGATTTGCTTCAGCTCAGTCTTGGAGATACCTGAACTGGAAAGTGCCCTTCCTCGGTTCTCCAGAGTCTTTCTCCCAGCTTCCACTGTATCTTGCTCAGTAATTTCATCCCTGACTTGACTCCATGATACATCCTTATCCTCCAGCTGATTGAGTTTGTCAGGTTCAGAAAAGCACAGTTTCTTTTGCTCTTTTGTTACCCTTTTCCTTCCCCCTATTCGACCTAATTGTGTCCTCCTAATTTCTTCATCTTTACTGAGGTGTTCTACCAATTGCAGATGAGGAGGAGGATCAAGAACAAGTTTGGCATCCTCATTTGCACTGGATAATGAAAAAGATCTAAGATGTTCTATTGAAGATCTTTGCGAGGGTTTCTTTCTCAGCCTAATGGGCAAACTCATCTGCAAGTCTTTTCTTTTAAAAGAGGTTTCTCTCAGAACCTTTTTCTGAGCCACTTTAAGCTGCTCTCTGTAGTCATTCTTGAAACTCTCATCCACGGATGAGCCAGGACTCCCCAGAACAACATCTTCAGCCTCGTTCAGATCATCAGCAATGCACTGATGGTTGGGTTTGGGCTTTGGAAGCCAATTACTTTCCCTTTGTACATCTGTGGTTTGTGCTGGGGCAGAATAACTGCTCGCTGAAGATTTCTTTGGCAGGTTCCTCAAGTCCTCCTGGTGCTCGGCATGCTTCCTTTGATGCAGGGTGTTGGTGGCTTTCCCCCCAGAAAGATAGTAAAGAAGGGGAGTTGTCTGCCTGTTTATTTGCTCACTGGCAAGATCACCCTGCAGGTGTCTTTCGGGCTGATTTTGAAGCCCAGGTTGATGTTTGTGCAGACAAACAGGAGGTGCAGTTTTCTCTTGTTCTAGATGCACTGCAAGGTCAGGACTAATGTTATTAGCTTGCTTTTCTTTGTTGAATTCATTTAAAAAATGAGATGTGGCATTTTCCTTTGGTCTGAAAAAAGCAGTTTGGTTAGTATGATCACAGCATTGCTTATTTCCCTGATCCAGGTCCCCACAGCGAGGATACTCTGGCTCTACACTGCCCAAGCTTGGGGACACTGAGGATTTCTGCATTTTGGCTTGTTGATTGAGGATTGGTTCCCAAACACCATTCCCCATCTCTCCTTCAGAGTCATAGCATTCATATTTATCCGTACAACTGTTCGGCTTCTTTGATGCAGTTTTAGCTGGAAGAGGGTTTTCCGTGTATTTTAAGTCATGGTTGTCCTCAGACACATCTTGACCCAAGCCCTCATGCAACCCTGTGTGGGCTGGGCACCGAGCGTGGGGCAAAGATCTTTTCCGCCAGCCGGGTTCTGGCACTGTGCTTTGCAGATCTGCTTCTCTGACATTTGGCTTATGCACAACGCAGTGATACTGTTTGTTTTCTTGTATATCATTAACAGTGGTAGGGTTGGTATGTGGCAGAGGGTAGGCTTTAGAGTTCATCTCCTCAGGAATTTTATAAGTGTGAACTGAATTAAAAGCAGAAAGAATTTTAGGGGCACTAGCCATGGAATCAGTCTTTAAGTATTCTTGAAAAATGAATGAAGAAGGTCTGCTGAAAACGTGTGGATTGCTTCTCCTTACAGGTTCTTGGCATAGACTCCGCTCTCCATTCTCCCCTGTCTTTAACCCCTGATTTTGTGACTTAGAGAGATCATTTTTTAAATCAGAAATGTCCTTGTGCTCCAGAGCCTTTCTCCCAGCTGCCGCTGTACCTTGCTCAGTAATTTCATCCCTGCCTTGACTCCAGGACACATCTCTGTCCTCCAGCCGCCCGTCCCGCGCGGCAGCAGCCGGCCGCGCACCGCGCTCGTGGCCGGGGTTGCATCTCCCCGCCGTGTGCTCAAAGTGTCGAGTGACTTTATAGCTGTCGAGTCGCCTGGGCGGGGAGGGCGGAGGCGGCATCGGAGCCGCGGTCCCTCGGGCAGGAGCGTTTCCATGTCGCTCAGCGAGGCAGTCACGGTGACAGTTACTGTGGCCGCTCAGGTCCGGTGGCTTGTTCGGGTGCGCGCACACGAGCTCGGAGCCGGCCGCGCTGAGGTTGTAAATACCCGTCACGTACTCCGAGTCCATGTACGCTGCCTGCTCACTGTAACACAACGGCACGTGGTACTCGGGGACGCTGGAGCTCCCGGAGAAGGAGCTGTAAGCAGAGTCAGCCTTTCCTGGGAGCTGCGAGAGGTGCTCGGCACCGCCGAGGGACTTGGCTGGCAAAAGACGATTGCCGTTCTCAGGAGAGGCCGCTGGACCCACGAGCTCTCCTGCTTGCTTTGGAGCCCGTCTTTCCGTCTCATTCCCTGGTGAAGCCATGTTTACTGAATAGCAGCCCCTCCAGAAAGCAAAGTTGGATTAAATGTCCACAACGGAGTTATTGTAAAAGCACATTTTGCTCTACCACCATGGTCACATTTCAGTAACAGCCAGAGGATCCTAAAAAGAAACAGAAATATGTGAAAAAAACCACCTTCAGCAGGAGGGCTCCCATTCCCACCCAGGAGGCTCTGCATTGATTGTCACCGGCGTGTTCAAGAGAACATACACAAGGACTTGTCTCTCACTATACTCCAGAGGGTGATGGGATGTTTTATTTACAATTTTTCTGGTCTTTAGCTCACTACACCTGCAATTCCCGTTACAGCTGGGGTGATGTTAGTCCCTGGGGCACAGACTTCATTACTGAGCAAGAGATGGTCCAAAGACCCAAGCACCGACGGCACTGAATGCTGCGGCCAGGTCTGTCCCGTCGAGGCTTTATGATGGGAACTGAGGCAAACCAATCAAGAACTGCCAACTTAATGGAAAATAGTATTTAGGGTAAATATATAAATCTGGCTTCAAAAATCATGAGGATCTTGGAATGATCACTTTTATCTATCACAAAGAGTCACTAAGTTTTTAATAAGAGGTATCTAAATCTTCATAAAAATCAACAGGACTACCTAAAATTAGAAGACCCTCTCCCATTAGGGCTTCAAAACATCAAGGGCCAGAATCAAAGCAGGGTCTGGACCTGCCTGGAGATGAAGCTGAGGCGCTGAAGGCTGCAGCTCAGGACCTTGTCCTGGAGGCAGACGCAGAGGTGACACCACACGCAGCCGCATGTGCCGAGCTCGGCATTCCCGAACGCTTCCGAATGCGCTCCTGGCTGCAGAGCAGCGCCTGGAGCTTCCTCACGCAGCTGCAGCCCTGCAGGGCACAGGGTTTCACAACTGCAGGGCTGCAATCACCTTGCACAAAGCATGTCCCATGCCCTGCCAGCACCTCTGCATTCAAGTGCAGGAGAATTCACTGCAACACGAACACGTGGACATTTAATTGTCACCGTTAAGACAGCCAGGGTGAACTGTGCCCCGGGCAGGCCGACTGGCTGCACAGGCATCGTCTGAGGTTGTTCGAGGCCTGCAGGCTTCAGGCAGCCCAGCAGAGCTCCTGGGTGAGATCAGGATGCCCATTCCCACCCCCCAGCTCACCTCTCTGCCGGCAGAACAGAAAATTCATTTATTGTTATTTAAAGTAACAGCAAGAACCTTGGCAAATATGAGCAATTCAAACCAATGCATGTAATGACACAAAACCAGACACTCATTTCTCTACGTGACTGCTATTTCTCTCTCTTTGGGTGGCTCTGGCTTGCAGCAGATTCTTTCCACCCAAAGCAGCCTCGAGCATAGCAAGGACAAGCAAGGAGCGGAGCTGAGGCTGCTTCTGTTAATCTGCTGCTGATGCAGCACCCTGAGGGGTCTTGGATGGTGGCTATCCATACACACACATTCCATAGGCCAGAAAAGCACACGTTGATCAGCAATACAGCAATAAAGCCATGAAGCTGTTGGTGTTATTAGATAGCTTTCCTCATGAAGCTTAACCAACACAGAGCAAATAATTGCTAATGAAATGGCTGAAAAAACACAAGGGGCAGCACACTGCCCTGCAGAAAGCATCTAGTTCAGGGCTTGGAGTTTTTCTTCCCTCCCTTAAAGGCTTCCATGATTTCTCAGAGAAGCAAGAATGATATCACACTATCTGATGAACAAGATAAAAATGATGTGTTGTTTCAGTAAGCTTCCATACAGCTTCTCTCCTCACTCAGAAATCTGCACCTTGAAAAGCCCTTCCCCAAGGCCTACAGAAAGTTTCTTGATGAGAGATTGATAGTGTCTCGATGAGAGATCCTGCTATCAGTTAAAAGAAAAGATTTTTAAAACAGATAAATATTTTTATGACTGTGATGCTAGGAATTCCTCTGCAAACATACCAGATTAATGGAAAAAGCAGCATCAGCTTAGAGCTCAGGTGTAATGAAAATGCAATCCTGAAGAGTCTCAAAAGCAGCTGATGTTCATTAGCAGCACTTGACATTTGCTCAGTCCTCAGCAATTATAACTCATGATGCACACACATTTAGTTTAATAAATGAGATCTCTATGTGCAGCCCATTCTCCCCACGCTTCAAATCCCTCTGCCATACTCGCAGGTAGCAGTGAAGCCTAACAACGGTCTGTAACTGGCACACCAGAGAGGTACTAACATGGACTTGAGCTAGTAATTCTCATTTAAATTAGTTCTAAAGACTGATTAAGTATTAAAAGAAAACAAACCAATAAACAGTCTTGAAAACCTTCAGTGACAACCTGCTTGATGCTTATGCTCCTCCTGAAGAGATGCAAAGCATTCTCAAATCCTACCACAAAATTGTTTTCTTCAAAAAGGAAGAACTCACTAGACTTTAATCTATCATTCGCAGCTATGTACTTTAGCACTAGGGTCTCATAAAACTGGGAAGAGACAGATTTGAGCGGTGATGCTGCTGTTTAAAGAAAAAAATGCGACATTCCTGCCTTATTTCAAAGACAGCTCTGGTATCATTCATTTTGAGCCAAGGGAAGAGATGGATCAGAGCCAAAACACACAAGTTAATATATTAGGGGAGCCTGGACTTGTGGGGCACTGTAAATAAAGCAAGCAGTTTCTAGGAAATTAAAAGAGTATAAACACCACACAGAATAGAAATTTTTGCTGGACTTTGGGGGCTTTTTCATAAGAAATGGACTCAAGAAAGGCACTCAAGGAGCTCTGTCCATAAATAAAACACAGCTGTGAAATTTAAAGCACCCCTGAACAACAGGGTCACACAGGAAAGATGAAGTATCAATGGATGATGACAAAATTTCACCTTCTCCTTATTAGGGCATATTGAAGAATTTCAAGGAACGCCATAGAAATCTGGAGACGGGACAAACTTGGACCTTCTGATGCTATGGAGAAAGAAAAGGGGATGAAGGAGCGATGGTGCTGACCCAAACTGCAGGATCAGACTGCAGCACAGTCACAGCGCACGGGGCTGAGCACATCAGCTGGACAGACTGCACCTCCTGCCCGGGCTCAAACCCCACGGGAGCCGCTTTCCATGCAGGAACCACAAGGCAGATTCCTCTGTCGGTCTTATCTCTGTTTCTTAATCAAAACTTTGTTCCAAAGGAGCGTCTGCAGCTCTCTGACTGATGACTATTACTATTAATAGGCAGAGCCAAGCCTTTGTCTGGGATATGCTGGCACAGCTCCAGTGAAGTTAATGGAGCTACCCTGATTTACAGTGAGAATTTGGCTCCAACGTCTCCCAGCTATGTGCAGAATTCAAATAGCAGCTGAGCTTTGGTGTATGTACAGATGTACCAAAGCTTTCTCCTGGCCTCGCAGAGCACTGTTTCTTAAGATCTCTTTTTTTTCCCCCAGTAATTTCAAACTGCTGGAAGCTCTCTGCTTGTGATTTATGACGAGATCAGCAAAGTAATGAAGAACTTATGTTTCCAGGTTTTATGATGATACCAGGAGTAATAGAAAATATAACTTCAGTATCTTATAAGATCACGAATGGCTAAATGAAAAAAGAAAAGAGCAAATTCCAAGTCACTGTTTGCACAAGTTTGCAGGAAGATGTTGGAGCTCTGAGCATGTTCCCTCCTCTGTCTGCTCCTCTTTTCCAGTCTTTCCTGCTCCCCCTCTCTAGCCCTTGGCAGCCCTTCCTTCTGGCCAACATAGGAAGGGCCCACGAAGCACAAGAACGTTTCCCAATTTGGTGCTTTGTTGTTCCATTCCTGCTATAGTTCTCATTCTGCATATCTATTTTAGGTCCAAGTTTACAAATTCTCATCTTTTAAATGACCAGAAAGTGATAAGAACTGAAATAATGTGCAGTTCTCCAAAATTCTCCCCTAAAATTTAAATATAATAATGAAACACACCTTAAGGAAAACCTATCATATTTCTTTTTGGGAAGATGTTCCGTAAACCCTGGCAGCAGAAGCCTTAACTGCAATGTGCTTAAAGAATTATGTGAAAATTAACTTCCTTTTCACTTGTAAAAGAGAAACATGAATTTGCGTGAGACTCAACTGACATTAAAAATGATGCTATTGTTTTGCTAATCTGGTAGGTGGCCAAGGACCCACATGGACCACGCGGTCTCTGGGTATTAGAAATGCCCTGGCAAGCCTCTAACATGCAGCTTTGGAACAACGGGCACATTCCAGCCAAGCTATCAATGTTTCCATTGTACACCCCAGAGAGCACAAAAAAAACATTAAAGTTTATCAGTACCAAGAACCCCAGGAGACACAGGGAAGCACATTAACCACACGTCATTCCAGACACTCAAATAAAAAGCCACTAACAACCTCAGACCCAAACTAGATTAAAAGCTTGACTTCCATCCACTTAATATTTACTCCAGCATTACCTTGGAAACCCAACCAAGACCACAGCCCTCTATGCAAAGCTCATGCAAATACACAACATACAGTCTTTCCTCTATAGGGCTGGCAAACCAGAAAGATGAGACAGTAAAGTAACTTGTCTAATGCATCCCAGGAGGCTGATGGCCAAGAGGAAAACCCAGCTGACAAGATGCTGAGTGCCCTAGGGCAGGCTATCTGGGGTATAAGGTAATGATGCCTCATGTCAAGGGAACATTTCCTCCACAATTCCACTCTAATATCGTTAATAAAATAAAATATGGTAATGTTAATAAATGTTCATGAAATGTTAATAAAAATAATAATAAAATAAAGGGGAGAGAGAGGAGGAGAAAAAGAAAAAAAAAAGCTGCAGCCGAGCAGTGCAAGGAAATGCACATTGTTACTGCCCATGCTGCACATTCTCAAGTCAGGTAGGTATGAGTGAATGAGGTAAATTTTCTGTGTCACGCAGACATTTATTAAATACCATTTCTGAGTATTCAGCACAGGTTTTAGATCTCACTAAGTCTGTAGCCCTTTGCAGACTACTGCCAAAATTTCAGTCACTGTCCTAATATATTCAGGGAAAGGTGTTTTCTTCTATCTCACGTCCTTGAATTGCTTGCAACCAATAGTCAAAGCCTCTCAAGTCTCTAGCAAGTTATGTCTGTACAGAGAAAAACCAGCGTCTCTGGACTACACTCAGTTAACAAGTGACCCTTCTTTAAGGACAGTTTTCTTGAACTTGTAGCTTGCTCTTGTTCAACCCCATTTAGATGGCATTAGGTGCTACTAATTAATCCATTAACTCATCTGGAGTTACGTGCAATGCTTGCCCAAACCAAGTGCTAGTGTATGCAGCTGAAGCATTGGTATTTTCTTTATCATAACTTGAATTATTCTCACCCTAGGTAAAGCACACACCTGGCAGTGAACACAGTCATGTACTATTCCTGCATACTTGCTTATTTCCATTAAAGCTTACCACTGCAAACCAAGATCAGAGAAGCAAAAATTACCATTTTATTTAACAAATGTGATCACATTCCAAGCCTTCTTGAGATTGGATTTATGCCTAAGGGTAGCTGAGGAATTACAATTGTGACACAAATGATCACTTTGGAAAACTAATTAGATGTTCCTACTTCAGAAGAGAAATACAAGTCTGTCAAAGGTGGCATGTCGATTCCTGCAGCCCTTTAAAAAAGGCTTCCTGGCAATAAGGGACTAAGCACTAAGATTAGCTGCGTCCGACACAGAATTCTTGTGAATTTGTGTGGCAAACACATGCCAGGAGTGGCATACACGCTGCTGATCCCACCTCGAGGAAGAAACATGAACCAAACACGACCTCTTGAGTTCTCATCCTACCCAGTTTTCTAGGACTTCATCAGCAAAGATGCTCCTCCAAAGGCCTAGGCAACACACTGCAAACATTTTGACACGTGTAAAACTCTACGTCTATTTCTGCGAGGTAAAATTGGCCTTGCTAAATAAACGGCTCCATGGAAATAAAGGGCAAAAAATGCAGCTATTAATCTGCATCAAACTACAATATGCAAGTGTTCTCCAAAGTATGTGGGCGCTAAGTGTGTGAAATGCAAAGCAAACACCGTGACTAACCTACCAGTATTATGTCATGTACATGTTTGTGAATGATCTGTTTCTTATCAAGGGGTAAACAATTAAGGCAAATATTAGCCTGCATTCCTCAGATTCCAGAGAGTTGCAGTCTGCAGCACCTGATCCATCTGTTTCACAGGCTCAGGGATTTAATGGCAAACAAAAAAATCCTCTGTGAGATTCTTGCGTTAGCAGACAACTCCGCTGGCTGTCCCAGGGGCACCTAGGGAGCCAAGTACTTTAGGGACGTTGCACACAGTCTCCAGCATCATGGACACCTTAGGTAAAGCCTAAAGGTGCTGATTCAGCAGCTGTATCCATAGGGATCCCAGATCTCCATATAGGATTTCATGGACAGAAATCTATACACATGCCCTTCACAGCTGACCTATAAATTTCCAGTGAATGTATCCACTATTTCCAGACATCTCACGTCTCAGTAGGAGCTGTTCCTTTGACTAGACTCCAAAATATCCAGAAATTCCAGAAAATGTCTGACGTCTTCAAATTCCATCACTTTCACATGATTTAGATAAGAAGGGGAAGGACAGCACATCCAAGAAAGCGTGCAGCTGGGCATAAGGACAACCATATATCTCTACCAGCCGCTCTCAGCTTTCTCTTCTATGTAAAAGAGAGACAATCCTTTTTTTCCTCCCCTAATTTATAATCAGTTTTATGCTCTAGATCTCCCTTTAGGTTTAGGACTTACCTTAGCAGAAAACACTATAGAGAATATATCAAATGAGATCTGCTTGAGGTGGCTGGAAAAGAAACCACAGTCTGACAATTATTTTTCTTGCAAAGTTTTCCAAAGACTCTAAAAAAGAGATTTTTCGTTGAGTGCTATTTCCCAGACTACTGTACTGGCAGCTGTGTGGGGTTGTCAAGGATGAAAACGTGAGGACAGGCTTCCAAGGCTGCCTCAGGGAGGCCCAATGGGCTGCAGAGAGCCACAGCAAGTCCAAGTGCCACACATTCACCAACAGGGCCTACGGGGAATTCAGATGAAGTTCATGCCTTGTGTGTACAAAAATTAACTTCATCATCCTTTGAGAATATAAAAACTTCAGGTAAGAATTTCAGGTAAACGTCTTCATTTTGTAATTTTCTTTGGAGCTGTGAAGCATGGGCTCAGTCTGTGGTCAAGGATTTAATTAGAAAGATCAGAATCAGCAGCTCTTCACAGCTCTGCGAGAGTCGACTTTTCTGTGCACCCAGCAGAGTCTGACCTTTTAATTAGAGCAATCACCCGGCCACATATTTTTCCATTGTCCTTGAATTCACTAACTTCCCTTATCCAGCCTCAAACACTTCTCCTGGCTTCCATCACCGTTACCACCAAATCTACAAAACACCAAACACTGTTTCCCTCTGAAAGCCCTTCTCAAGAAAATATATTTGTCAGAAATCACAGCCTCATCCCAAACACACGCATCTCTTCTGGATCTTTTCCATTCATCCCTTCTTACTCATGACAACCTTCCTTCTCTCTCTCATATCCAACTGAGCTCATTTGATCCCATAAACTCGCCTCCCTGCTGCTTTTACAGACTGCAGGAACAGACTCAGAAATATTCAAGAGCATTCCAGAATCAGAAATGAAAGAAATCAAAATTTCAGGAAGAAAAAAAGGAATTTAACTTTAATTTTAGATATATGCAAGTTCAATAAGAACTAGAATATATAAAGCAATATCACAGAGTACATAAAATTCAGACTAAATCCATAGCCCACACGAGCTGCTCTAGTAGCTTGCTCCTAGAAAGGCTAAGACTGACCTCTTTAGGTGCAGAACACACTCCCAACTCACATGCACTTGACTCAAATAAGAAATCTCCACTACCTCGCAGCACCTTCCAGGCCTGCTTTCTCTGATGCATGAACAGTTTACATACATTTTAACAAAAAGTAAAGAACAAAATTCAATTTCCAGGGGAAGCGTAAGCTACAACCTGAAATTTCAAATGATGCTCTAGTAGATCAGTGATAAGGTCAGTCTCAGAAGATGTTTCCCAGGTTCCACTTTGTTGACTACTTGCTAGTAAGGCAGAGAAACATCAGAAAAAAATAAAATTCTCACAGTCCCTCTGACTCTATGGAGCTTCCCACATCTTTGGTACCAAGGGAAGTCTACAAGGGAAGAAACTGGCTTCCAGAGAGGTGGGATCTGGGATGCTGGCTGACTGTTTCCTTCCACTAACATGACTGCACATGGGGTTTGCCTCCAGAATGAACAACAGTAAAAATTGGTTTGTGTCAACTGTGGAAGGCAGTTTTTACAAGTATGCCCATTATAATTAGAAAAATGCAAGTGTTTCTACAAGGCAAGTCCTCCCACAGTCAAAATATCCTAAACCAAATGTATTCATAGCATTTTATGGACCAGAACGAGCTCTTTTTTCTGGGTTTTTACTAGAGCTCTATGTGAAGAAGAAAATGCTTCAAATTTACGAGTGTGTGTTGGCTGGCTGAAAAATGCCATAAAACCATCTTATCTTTTGAAGGATAGGGGTTTTCTGGCAGCTGTGTATGTTTTCTTCTGCTATAGTAGAAAACTACTCTCAGAAACTTAATGGATGACTCTTTCATTATGGACCAAGATAGAAAGATTTCTCTGTGCTATAATTATATTTTCCACAGACAAAATTGCACAAATTTTAGGAGCGCCTGACCCAGAGGCTGCAGGCTGGGAAGGGGTAGGGTCCAATTCCCACCCCTTCAAGTGGCTGTTCCACATTGGGAGCACAGAGCCCCTAGTTCCAGGGCCACTAAAATACAGCGTTCAGACTGTTAGCTTAGCTTTCTTTTTTTGACATAGGAATCAGAAAATACCTTTTCCAGAGGATGTCTTTCTATGGTATGATTCATGCAGATGTTAAATACAGTTGTGTCTGCATTTGGGCTGAGAGTGACAGCCCAATAATGTCACTGTAATGTAATATCCAGTTACTACAGAGCTTTCCACTAGGAGAAAAACACCATAAATATACACGCATATAGACTGCTCCCTTCCTTTGCCAAGCATTGTACTTAAATATTTTCCCACGTACTTGATCTGGAAAAAATATCATAAGCATTTAGCCTTATTTCCACTAAAGATTACTACCACTATTTTCATAACAAATCGTGAGAAACTGAATCAATAGTTAAAACTAATCTGGAAATACCTGTTAGTTATCGTAGGGGCAGTTTAGTGGTGAGCTGAAAGCTATTCAATCACTGGCAAAAATTGGATTCCTCTTCACTTTTGCAAAAAGTGTGCAGAGATACTGCCAAATTGACAGGAGATCTGGGAAGGAAGGGATCAAAGAAAGGAGAGGATTTCTCTCCTCCTCAGGAGGAGGCAGTGTCTAGTTCAATAACGAGAGAAACTAACAATTTAGTTAAAGTCAGGCTAGTTACTCAGCTTCCTGGGACAGGTAAATATTTCAGAGAGAGAAGTGGAAGTTTCAGTTAGACCATCACATGGTTTGCAAATAAGCTAGAGAGAGGCAGCGATTACCTGTGTCTGACACTGCGTTAGCTTTCACGCAAACATCTTGGATAATTGGAAAATCAGTACCTTAGCCTCTAGCACTGCATGAGACCAGGCTCCGTTTCTAGAGGCTAATAGAATTTCATCTGCATTTTTGTACTTTATTTCAAACTTTTTCAGATGTGCCAAGTGACTCCTGATGGTGTCAGGTGGTTTTCCCATTCAGCCAGTGTCTCCATGAGCTGAGCACACGGCAGGGCGCCGCGCGTCCTGCAATCCCACCGCTCATCTATCCCGCTTTGCACAAGAGTCAAGGCCCAGAAATTCCCACTGCTTTTCTCTCCCCGAGCTCATCTCATGCAGACAGTCTCTGTCCACTGCAGTTGCTTCCTCGGAAGGGTGCCCAGCTGGAATGCTGGGACTACAAGGGAAGGATCATAGGACACTCACCAGCATCTACCCAAACACAAGGTGCAAGTTCATCCTGCGGATCCAGCTTCCACCTTTAACCCTCTCTATGGAAACTTCCCCTTCAAGTTCCCAAATCAGTCATTTACCATCTAAATTTCATTACCACTTTTCCTACTAAAACACTGCCTATATTTACAGATCATTAAGAGTATTTGTATCAAGTTACCTATTTTCTATGTAAAATTGCTCTGATTGTCAGACCTCCCACCTTCTCTATTTAACACCCATTTAGATTTTCTTTATTCTGCAAACTAATGCATGATTTACACTCCAGTAATAAAGCAGAGCTCCTGTACTTTGTATTAGCCTAATTATTTTACCAGATATGACTAATAGACTGTCCATGTCCACTTCATATGTAAGGTTGTTCCCTTACACATTACTGAATACCACATTTAACATTTCTAACATTATATTTTTTTTAGTATAAATTCCATTCTGCTCTTATTCAACTATTAGGGCACTGTGAAAAAGGCTGCCTTTCTCACTCACAGGTACACAGGGTAAGCCTTGATGTTTGGAAAGCCCCACATAATCCTATGTCCCTAAGGCTGCTTTACATATTTAATATTATATATATATTATTAGATATGTTAATATTTTCCAAACTATTTCCTGCTCCTTCATCTATTTTCTTGCTGTTACAGAAATAGGTGTCTCTGAATGGGAGCGGAGAATTTGGAGGAAATCTGACCGCAGAGCTGGTCCTTGGAGGGGAGCCAGGACCCCCCAAAAACACGACGTTTCCCTGCACGTTGCTGCGTGTTCTCTGTCCCCACTGCTGCCACAGCGTCCCTGGGCTTGGACCTTTAGATCCATGGCTGGATTTACAGCAAGGACACACACAGGCACATCTCGGCAAGGGATGAAGTGCACGGAAAGCTACATAACACAAACAGCCAGCTAAAATGTGTTCACGTTTTGAAAATGGATTCGGTTTAGTTGCCTCTAGAGATTTGCAGGAATATTTACAGCAAATACAGCTAGTTTACATTTTCTGCCTCCAGTTTTTTCTTTAGAAAATGAAAGCCAATGCTTTAGACACACATTTCATCTCTGTCTGAATATATATATATATATATATATATGTATATATATAAAAGACCATGGAAAAGAAACTATAAAAACCAAAATCTGAAATGTGTTCATTGCAACCCATACGGTGCCAAAGAGGTGATTTTCCAAATTGCTTACCTGGGCTGCCATGTGATTGGGAAGCCTCAGAGATAGCAAGAGCACTCCACATATCACAGACATTAAAACGGCACAAGTCATTTTGATACATAATTTCTCTGCCCGGCTTATGGAAATCGCCCTTTGGTTCATTACATTCCATCACGCATAGTGTTAAAGCAGCAGTGGAAAAGGAAGAAAAGCAAACAGCAGGCACTGCTATTTCATTATCTCACTGGGCAATTATTAACTACAGCTCTTTCTGCCCCAGCCTTTGGCCACTGATCGTAGCTCCCATGTGGCCAGACTGAAAAATTCCATGACCCGGAGGCGGCAGCGGCGAGTGCAGATGAAGCCCTTGCCCCCTCCGGCCCCAGAACCTGCCTCCCCAGAGAGGATCTTCCCTCTGCTGCACCTTGGCCCTTGCTGTCCCCATGCAGGGGTTACGTGGCACTGCCAGCTGAAAGTTAATTCAACCCAACAGAAAGTCCTTGCATTTCATTTTCTTAAAAAGTCATATACTACTCTTAATGAGGGAGAAAAATAACTGTACAATAAGCGTCAAACAGGCAACTCAAGGGAACACATCTTGCATCCACTACAGTTTTTTACCGTGTTTTATATGCAGAGCTGCCCGGAGACACATGGGTCAAGGCTCTGATCCATTCTACACGATTCTGAACTGACTCAAAGCTCTGCAGCAAACTCCTTCTCAACCTCAAACATATTCAATTGCACATGATGTTATAACATCCTGATCTGGTGGGATAATTCCGGCTGCTTTCCAGCTGGGCTCAAAAATAAGCTGATTTTATGCCACTATTTTTGCCTCCAAGTAAGATGACAACTGGATAATTTCATGCAGGCAACAACTCTCACATTAGTTCTTACTCATAATCTGAAGGGAAAATGGGATTTCTTTCCAGATTTCCTACAGAAATAATCTGCTGTCTTGTGGCTAAATTCAGTTTTTACATAGCGAGGAGAAACAAAATATTCTCCAGCGAGATCCAGGCTCTGTCTTCCTTTCACCACAATTTCCGGGCAGGTGACGACACCAAAAAGCTCAGGATTATTCCTGCTGCAAACTGAAAAAGCAGGGAGCACAGGGACCGTTTTGCCAGGCAAACTGTGCCAGTCTCAAACTGCACCAGTCTCAGACTGCACATCACTTAAAGTCCTCCATATTCAGCTTATGCGCATCACTGTTCTCCAATTAATCATTTAACCTGTGCTTGAGATATTTCCGCAAGCAGGAATCTGGGCTGCTCTTCAAAATTACGCATATAAATAGGCCACCAATAGCATAAGTGCTTTCTGCCCTCAGTCACACGTATTTATTACGCGATCAGACCTGTCCAGTATAGAGACTGGCTCCCTCCAGGTTACTGAGTAACTAGCTCGGTGTTTAGTCATTATATTTAATAATGTTTTCACAAAACACTTAGGCAGTATCTGATCTCCAGCCCGGTGTTCTGAACCAGGGCAAAGAGGGGACCTTTCTAATGGCCCAAAAATTGCAGAAGAAACCTTGTGGTGTCGCCTTGGCAGAAGGAAAAGGCCAGTTAAAACCGCTCCTCAGAAGTCCTCCACAAAGACCCATTTGGAAACAGAACTGGGGACACTGCGTTTTCTTTGCGCAGGACATTTTGTGCCCTGCTTCTGTGCTAGTAAATTTTCTGCAGATATGTCAGAGATGACTGATTTGCTTAAAGTGCTGCAGAGAGAAATAGGACCTTAATTCTACACAAATAACAAAGATGAAAGCACAGCGCAGGGGAAGGAAAAAGCACAGAAAGTCACAGCTGTTTTTTTACCACCCCAAAGCCATTAGGGATGAAGACACCCACAGGCTCCCCCTCTCCTGAGCGCAAGGACAGCACAATTCAGCTGCCAAGCTCTTCACTTGGCACAATCCAGTTTCCATTCCAATGTGCCACAGACCCCCTGCACAAGCTTTGCCCTTTACATTTGAATGAGATTGAAGACATTGAGGTAGGAGCTAAGAAATTTTCCAGGTGTAGATGAGTCTGCTGATTACTCAGGAACCTTAAGGACACTATGTGGCAAAGAGTGGCAGACTTCAAGCACCTTTAAACCACATTTATTTTCAAGTGCCTCCTGCATGTAAAGCAGGCAATACTCTCCATGCTGAGCTGTATGAGATAAATCCCTAGCCCTGGGAGCTGCAGCAGGAGCAGATGAGCAGGAGCTTTGCAAATCCATGTAAGACCTTAGGAAGGCGGCCCTGTGGGCCCCGTATTGGGCAACTTAGACCCCTAAACTAGGGAAAATTTTACTAACAGCTGCAATAATAGTGTTCTCTTATTATAAAATTAAAACAAAAACAAACAAAAAATACGCCTCTAAATGTAACTAAAATAGAAAACAGTTCCTTGTAAAGAGGTTATTGAGTAACTCGGTTTGCAGCTCTAATGGTTTGCGTCTCCCACAGCAGATCTTTGCAAGGCTGCGTTCATCTGCGTTATGGGTGACACGCGGCCCCACTTCCTCCTAAAGCCTCCGTGTGCGACCCCAGGCAGAGCTAACAAAGATCAGGGCCAGGGCTCCTTCGGCACCCCAAATCCCGCTGTGACTCCGTGTCTCGCACGTGTGCAGGGTCAGCCCTGCTGCTGCCCTGCGCTCTGCCGGGATAGGGTTAAGCACTTCCCTGCTCCGACTAAAGCGTGAGGATGCTCTGGGACTAACAGCGATTGAGTGAGAAGTGGCAGAGACCCCAAGAGAGAATTTGAAGCTCTTGGCAACTGAAAACATTACAGGACATTAGAAACAAGACAGCAACATCGTTCTGGACCTACGCAGACACAGGCACCCCAGCTCTTCATCCATCACCACTAGCAAGTTGCAGGGTATTCCCAGGGTATCTGCAGATCCAGAAAAGCACACTCAGATCACTAGCTACAAACTGGCACAGCCAAGTGATAAACAGGATCAGGAATAAAAACCACCAAGAGATTTTGTAAAAACAACAGAACTGCGGTTCATTTCTCATTGGTTCCTAAATATTTAGAGTGCATTTATGTTATATTTTCAGACTTTTTGTCACAACAGCTGTTTTTTAGGTGCTGGGAGTCAAAAAGAGCAGCTGCATGAGCACAAACATCCAACACTGCCCATAAAAACCCTCACACCGCTCGGTGGCCTGTTACCTTTCATGTTATTTTCATGACTTGGCATCTGCTGGGATACAGATGGCTCAGAGCTCCAAAACTAGGTCAATGGTGGCACAGATACAGAGTAAAAAATAAAACCGCTGGGTTTCCCCCACCAAAGCCATACCAACAGCAGCAGCACAGAGGACAAGGCAATACCCCGAGAGCACTTGCTAGCCACAGGGCTCGCAGCCATGGTCACGCTGCCCACGACAGCCCGTGCTAGAGATGCACGCTCCTTATTTTTTCTGGAATCTAATAATTCCTATGGGAGTTAATCTTTCCTCATGGCATTACAGCAGTATTGCTTTTCAGCATTTCTTATGATTTATTATTTTTTTCTTTTTAATACTATATAGATGACAGGCAGCATTAAGCAACGACTACTACACTACATCTTCTGAATAAACCACAGGTCAGAGAGGCCCCAGTTTTTTCTTGGTCCCTGATCTCATACAAAGTGTTTTGCCTGGAAAACTGAGGTTTGCAGGTGGAGGTTTTTGCTGGGTGTTTTTTTAGGGTTGTTTCCCTAGTGGGCCCGACAGCTGCTTCGGCACCAAGAGGAGCCCTGACTGAGCACGGTCACCAAACGGGCCGTGCTATGACGCCTCAGCCACATTCAGCTGCACAAACCCTCATGGGAGTTTCGAGTAAGGTTACAGCGTTTGCCCCAAGTAAAACAGGACTGTGCATCCTTGGGTCAGAACTAACAACCATAAAGTAACATAAAAAAAAAATAAGACAAGTTTTAGTTGAACTGGGTTGCCAACTGATGCCATACTGTAAACACCCACTTCTCTACACCACTAATATTAAACCTCTTCAAATACGTACAAAAAATTAATAATATCATACACTATATTGCACAAAACCAACAGCAAAATTCTCTATATTCTCTAATTCTCTATAGTTCTCTATAGTTTTTTGGGTTTTTTAGTGTGTCCAAAGAACATTAAAAACAACGAAAATATAGCACATACCACTTGGTGAATGTATCACTTGCCAGATGCTCTGCTTTCTTTTTCACAGGTAATTGTAACGTGATTTGTCAGTGCACTCGGCAAACGTCTCCAAGAATCACACGTGTAACTAGGATGAAAAAGCAGCAGCAGTGCGGGATGCAAACAGTCCCTGGGAAACTGCTTCTCTCCTCTGCAGAAAAATGAGGGGAGAAGAGAGGGATATCCCAGGTCCCTGGGGATGAGGGTCCGGCTGCCGGCTGCTTTTGCCATCAAGAACACACTCAAAAAGTAAATAAATAAAGAGGCTCCATGTGGGTGATACAGATACCCAGCGAGGTGCCGGCCGGTGCTCCGCATCCTCCAGCGGCATCGGCACAAGGGAGGCTTTATTACAGCTAAATAAATAATGCAGCCGTGAGCAGTTAGGAAGGAGGGGAGCCTGAGGTTGTTAAGCTCCCAGTACAGAGCAGGGCGGCTGAGCCCCTCTCCCAAATAACCAAACACAGCTAAGGGAGCACAGGCTGCCCACAGAGCCTGGCAAGGCTTCGCCCTGGTGCCCTCTCTCTGTTTGCAAAGCAAAAATTACACAGGATCAGAGTTACAGAACATGAAGGGCTGGAAATTTAATCTAGCTCAGTTCAGGCTAAGGACCGATAACATTTTTCTTTCTGATACATTGCTGTTTAGTGCAGGGGAGCCACGTGCAGGCAAATAACAGGATCTAAGCTAATGTCCCTCAAATAGCTTTTGAAAAAATAGTCTGGAAAAGTGATTTGAGTGGATATTTTGGTTAGTAAAAGCAATATTATTCTATCAATCAAACTCTAAAATGAGTTTCAGGGGTCTCCAGGCAAACCTGGCTCATTAATCTTTTGAGCACACCAGCATCTTCCTATTTTGTAAGCATTTGCTTGGCTGGTGCTCTGAAAATGCTGGTTAATTACTTAAATCTTTTAGTCTCCCTCAACTTTAGAAGCCATTTGAGTAACAGAATAATATACAAATCCTTTTCCTACTTTTCATCTCTTTGGGGTATTAATATATTAAGAACAATATTTTAGGAAACACATTTTTTTTTTCTTCATGGCATTTTTGTCAAGTAAAGACTTTAGTCCACAACCTATGAACAAGCAAATTACACAACTTTTGTGAAACTTTGGGTTACAGGAGAAACTCAGGAACCAGTTTCAAGATGCTTTTCCAGTGATAAAGTTGCAAATAAAGAAGTTATCCAGTAACACATTAGCAGGAAAATAGCAAAGCACAGAATGTGTCTGTTCTGGAAATTTCTACAATTAGACATATGAAAAGGTAAACTGATCACTGCATTTTTAGTCTGGTTTTCCTAGATATGCAACTTAGAATTCTATCTCAATCTCATCTAATGACTGACAACCTACCAAAAAACTCACTAACCTGCAAAGAGCTTCCTTTTTATTTGATACAATCGAATCCTTATTTTATCAATCTCGATTTTACTTAATTTAGGCAGTATTTCCAGCAAGTACCTGAAAAATTACTTCCAAAATTAAAAGAATAAAAATAATGTTTTGACCTGAACTACATTGGTCAGATGTAGAGCTGAAGAAAGCCATTTATTAGATCTGGGGCTACACAGTAATTTATGCACATTCATATATTAAGTTAATGGCAAAAGCAGGAAGAGAATAAAGCTTCTGTCTCTCAATGCCCTGCTCTATCCATGAGACCAGATTTCCTGCGCTAGATAATCATGCTCTCTGCAGCCTCTGCACGAGCATTTCCAAAGGTCAGTTCAGGTTATATCTTCAGATCTTTAAACGCAAGAGCCCTAGGATTACACATGCAAGTACATATCGCATCACTCTGCTAGAGGAGGTTCAACTGACTCTACTAAAACACCACCAAAATGGTAAAAATGCCACCTATGACACCTTTAAATACCATGGAAGCACTTCTAAAAACCAGGTCACTTGCTATAGGCCTTAGCAGGGATTTAAGGAGCTCTGAATATTGGAAGGAGGATTCCTGCATGCGTCCATGCTCAGCTGTGCCAGACCTGCCATGTGGGAATAAGAGCTGCTGGGCACAGGGGAGGGCAGGAGGAGCAGCACAGCACGAAGCCTTCGCCCTACGTCGCAGGCAGGAGTTTGCAGGAATTCTCAGACGGGCTGGAAACTCGGCCTTCCCCACCAGCAGCGCTGTCAGAACGGGAACCCTGAGGCCAAGCTCCAGTAGCAACAGCTTTTTAGCAGTCCCTATCATAGGTATTTTCAGTATGCCAGCTGAATCGATCAAGGAAAAATTACTTTAATTCATGCTGGGATTGCATTCTCAGTTTCTCTGCAAAAACTTTTAAGTCCACATTTTCTTTTGTGCCAAAGAATGTTTCATTTCACCCCAAATTAAGTTTCTCATGTCCGGGACACGCACAGCCATCCGAGCAGAGCCCGGATGCCAGTGTTGCCCCCAGTGCAGCTGAGCAACTATGGGCACAGCAGCTGCCACAGGTTGCCAAATGCAGGTGCAGGCAGGATGCTTTGGGGCAGAAAGCTCCCATTGGGGTCTCCAGGGA